>NC_091555.1:10708123-10710623 GCF_042767895.1 Penaeus vannamei | reverse complement strand
TTTGGTCTGTGTTGTTGTTTTTTTAATTGTTATCTATTTCCGATATTTCTTCTTTTTCTTCGGTTTTTCTTTTTCTTCTTTTTTTTCTTTGGTCTTTGTTTTTTTTTTAATTGTTATCTATTTCCGATTTTTACTTCTTTTTTTCTTGTTTTTTCTTCATCATTTTTTTCTTCTCTTTTTTTTTTTTCTTTGATCTCTGTTCCCTCGACGCAGGCACGCAAGCAGTGGAACAACCGCAAACACAGCTTGAGCTATTGGTCAGTCACGCAATAAGACAATAAACTGGAATGAAAATAAATACGACAAAGATGATTAAACATCTCCGCACAAGATAAAGGAAAGGGAGATTTTTTGCTTTCTTTCTTTCTTTTTTTTCTCTCTTTTTTTCTTTCTTTTCTCTCTCTCTCTCTCTCTTTTCAGCGGCGAGAGGGATTGCAAAGACGAGATTCGCCAATTCATTAAGATCTGGGAAAAAAATCATTAAGGACTGGGAAAAGACGAGAGTCGGGAACAAACGGATGGGGAGAAGAGCCGAGGGAAGAGAGAGAGAGAGCGATAAGGAGAGAAGGAAGAAAGGAAATGAAAAAGTGGGAAGGAAATGAAGAAGGAAGGAGGGAAAGAGAGAACGAGGTAGGGGGAAAGAAGGGAGAGGAGAAAGGAGAGGGAGAAGAGAGAGAGAGAGGCAAAAGAGATAGAGAAGGAGAAAGATAGAGATAAAGAGAGGGAGAGAAGAGAGAGATAAAGTAGAGGGAGAGAAAAGAGATATAAAGAAAGGGAGAGAAGAGAGAGATAAAGAGAGGGAGAGAAGAGAGAGAGAGAGAGAGAGACAGGTAGCGATTTTTCTCTCCTCCTTCGGTTCCTTCAATTAGCCGAGAGACAGCCGGAGTCCGACCATCTTCCTAATTAACTCATTTTCTCCGTCTCTTTGCTTTATAAATCCGCTTCCATGGGACGAATCATTAAATAAGCTAATTACAGCGAGGAGGGGGAAGGGGAGGGGGGAGGGAGAAGGCAGGAATGAAGGGGGAGGCTCGGATATTGGAGAGGGAGGAGGAGGTGGGGGGAGGCTGACATATTGGGGGGGACAGGAGGGGGTTGGGGTAGGGGGAGGCTGACATATTGGGGAGGGCAGGAGGGGGTGGGGGTGGGGGGAGGCTGACATATTGGGGAGGGCAGGAGGGGGTGGGGGTGGGGGGAGGCTGACATATTGGGGAGGGCAGGAGGGGGTGGGGGTGGGGGAGGCTGACATATTGGGGGGGGGCAGGAGGGGGTGGGGGTGGGGGAAGGGTAGGAGGAGGGGGCGTGGGGAGGAAGGGTGCTGGGGAGGGATGTCGGAGGTCAGAGAGGGGGTAGGAGGGGGAGGAACGGGGAGGGGAGCCGGAACACAGGGGGAAACAGGAGAAAGTAGGGAACTGGGGGGGGGGGGGGGGGATTATAGAGGGAAAGAAAGGAGTAGAGGAGAGGGAAGGGAGAGGAGAGGGACATGGCAGGGGAGGAGAGGAGCGCGCAAGAGAAGGGGAAGAGAGAGAGGCGAGGGAATGTGCTCGCTCCGAGTTCCTTCGGACGTCGATTGGCTCCTGTTTTATCATGTTTCCTCTTCACTTCTGTGTGGATGTCTTTCTTGGTTTCGGTAATACAGACATGATATGCATTTATATATATATATATATATATATATATATATATATATATATATATATATATATATATATATATATATATATATATATATATATATATATATATATATATATGTGTGTGTGTGTGTGTGTGTGTGTGTGTGTGTGTGTGTGTGTGTTTGTGTGTGTGTGTGTGTTATATATTTTATATATATATATATATATATATATATATATATATATATGTGTGTGTGTGTGTGTGTGTGTGTGTGTGTGTGTGTGTGTGTGCGTGCGTGCGTGCGTGTGTGCGTATATATATGCATGCGTGTGTATGTGTGTGTGTGTGTGTGTGTGTGGGTGTGTGTGTGTGTGTGTGTGTGCGTGCGTGCGTGCGTGTGTGCGTGCGTGCGTGCATGCGTGTGTGTGTGTGTGTGTGTGTGTGTGTGTGTGTGTGTGTGTGTGTGTGTGTGTGTGTGTATTATATATATATATATATATATATATATATAATGTATATTTTTTCTCGAATATTAGTCAATTTGTTTAATTTTATTTGAGTATCCCTTCTGACATACGCAGTTGTATGAGCATCTTCGAGTATTCATGTGAATAGATATACATGAATAGATGAGCAGGAGGGAAGGGGCAGCAGGAAGCGGAGAGAGAAAGGGCAGACGAGGAGGACGCCCACCAAAGCCAGGGAGCCAGACGCCCAAGACCGAAGCCAAGGCAACCCATTTCCCGCCAGCGCCCACTTTCCTGACCCCAGGGGCTCGCATGGGGTAATTGGCACCTCCGCTGTGACGTCATATTGCTTGCTCCGGCGCTCTGGCGAGTAAACCCATTTTCATGTACATTTTTCATCCAACTCGAGCTGTATT
>NC_091555.1:10700623-10703123 GCF_042767895.1 Penaeus vannamei | reverse complement strand
CCCCTCTCGCCGTATGTAGAGGCCGCTAGCAGAGGAGACACGAAAAGAGTCCCGCTTGCAGAGGGATCCGCGCGCAGCCTTCCCGACGCCCCGCTCCTCTCCCCGCTCTTCTCTGGTGGATTTTTGCCCGAAATGTTCGAGAAGCCGTCGGCACCTGGGTCTAATCTCCCGGTTTCTGACGTCGAGCTCTCATAACCGCCGGAGCTTTTTTTTTATCCATCTTATCCGAACATGAAAGAAAACGACATTCCTTGATACTCTTCGTACGTAAAAGAGCGTCGTCAATCTGCCGGTTTGTTAGAATTGTGCGAGGCCCGACCCAAAGAATATTTGTATACTTGACATACATAAATAAAGAAATAAATGCATATTTATCAGTCTAGACATGCATATCAACCGGGCAAATAGATAGTTAAGTGTATATCTATCAGATATAGAGACAGATATGCCTTTATTTCTGCATCTGTATTTATGAAAATTCATAGGGTCGGGCCTGGCACCATTTGAACAAACCGGCCGAATATCTCGTAGCTCGGTGTAGGAGACTACCCCGGTGCACCCCCCTTCCCTCTCGGCGTTGAGTGCGTTTGTTTGCATCTACATCTGTTTGGTATGTACGAAGCTTGTCAACCTCCCCCCCCCCCAGCACGCACGTATCACTCCCCCCCCCCCACACACACACGTATCACTCCCCCCACCCACACGTATCACTCCCCCACCCACCCACCCACAGTATCCCCCCCCCCTTTACCCCCTGGACGGCCTGGCTCTCGTCGGGAATTATCGCCACCATCCGGGACACAGACAAACGAACGCACATACGGATGCTACTGTAACGTGCAATTCCGTCAACAGTATAAGTGTGGATTTGTGCTCATGTGTATTAGCACACACACACAGACGCACACGCACACGCACACGCACACGCACACGCACACGCACACGCACACGCACACACACACACACACACACACACACACACACACACACACACACACACACACACACACACACACACAACACACACACAACACACACACAACACACACACACACACACACACACACACACACACACACACACACACACACACACACACACACACACACACACACACACACACGTACGTACGTTAGCGCACACAAGAACCGCTCTGTGAATCACTAGCCGGCTCCGAGTGCCTCATCAGCCCAGGCTAGACTAAGAGGAACTTTTAGAAGAGGTGTAATGACCCCGAGAGAGAGAGAGAGAGAGAGAGAGAGAGAGAGAGAGAGAGAGAGAGAGAGAGAGAGAGAGAGAGAGAGAGAGAGAGAGAGAGAGAGAAAGAAAGAAAGAAAGAAAGAAAGAAAGAAAGAAAGAGAGAGAGGGGGGGGGGGGAAGAGAGAGAGAGAAAGAGAAAGAGCGAGAGAGAGAGAGAGAAAGAGAGTGTGTTAGAGAGAGGGAGAGAGAGGTTGAATGAGTTAGAGAGAGAGAGGTTGAGTGAGTTAGAGAGAGAGGAAGAGAGTGTTAGAGAGAGAGAAAGAGAAAGAGAAAGACAGAAAGAGAGAGCGTTATAGAGAGAGAAAGAGAGAGTTATAGAGAGAGAAAGAGAGAGAGTTATAGAGAGGGAAAGAGAGAGAGAGAGAGAAACAAAAAAAGTAACAATGAGAAAAGGAAAGAAGATGCCCAAGGGATGATAAGGGCGTGAAACCGACAGACGCACAAAAAGAAAACTCCAGCTGGGAAGTGACAGAAACAAAAACAAACAACCTCGAAACAAACGGCCTGATTTCTCTAAGCATTTCCATATCTGAAAACAAATAAAAACAAACAGCAAGAAACCTGTTGCAGATAAGCAGAACCCGCCCTCGGAATCAAGGTCACACGCGCCTGGAAGCCTTATCGGGCTCGGGGCCTTGATGAGGCCGAAGACGGACCCGCGCCGCGCTATCTCTGCTGACGGGGCGTCGCGTTCGTCAGCCGAAGCCCTTATTATCGTCGGTTTATTTACTCGTCTGCTCTCAGGGCGGCGCACCGCTTTTGAAGCGTCTGAGGGAAGGAGAGAACGAGGAAGACGAAGGAGAAGGTGAGTGGGAAACGAAGAGGAGTAGCAGGAGGAAGAGGAGGAATTAGAAGAACAAGAAGATTAATTAGAGTCGTCTGAAGCGTTTTTAACCTCTGAGAAAACAAACAAACAAGGGCAACGAAAGAAAAGATGAAAGCGTACCCCGTCTGAAGTTCGTTTTGATGCAGTGCTGAAACAAACAAACAAATTTATCAGATAAAGGGAGTAAAAAGACTGCCTGGGTCTGCGAGAGAAACTGCACTCCCGACCATTGTCTGGCTCTGCAAGAGCCTTGCAGGGGAATTTGAAGTCGAGGGCTCATGAACTACACTGATTTGCCCCCGACGAAGAAGTCTGGCGTTTTTTCGAAAGAAAATTCATTGACAGTGTTGATTTTCACGCTTGACAGTTAGCGAAATGTTCTTGAAACTCGAATGGAATTTTGGAATGCAGAAT
>NC_091555.1:10695623-10698123 GCF_042767895.1 Penaeus vannamei | reverse complement strand
GTCACGAAGCACGTACTTGTCCACGAAAAGCATCGCGATGTCGGTACAGCGCTCCCCCTTACAAAAGTTTAGATTGCGCAGAAAAGATTTCCACAGGTTAATTGTCCCTCGAAAATGCGTGAAATGCCGACAAGAGTATAATGCCAATTCTCCACTTTGCGCTTACTATGCAAAGGATAAGGAAATAAACTGAAAAAACAGGCAGCCCTCCCCCCGGAAGAAGAACATCCCAGCCCCGCGCTTTGATGATCTGGGGGAATCCCCGCGTCTGCAGAGGTCAGCAGTGATGGCCCCTGCAATGCAAACAATGGCACCGGCCACAGTACCAACACCAACAGGAAGAGTAAAAGCCCCGTCAACTTAAGCACCAGCTTCAGCACCACTTGCAGCACCAACCCCATCACCATCTGCTGCACCAGCTTCTTCACTAGCTCCAGCACCAGCCGCAGTTCAGTCCTCAATGTAGCAGGACAAACAAAAGTCCAACAGAGAAATAAAGGATATGCTACAAATGCCACTTCGGCTGATGGAGCAGCTGATGTTTAGTTCATGATGCAGCGACAGATGGTTCAGCAATCTCAACTCCAGGAAAGGATGTTTACATTTCTCCTTCATCAACAGCCTCAACCTGTAGTGGGCCTTGGAAATGGTCAAGTGATTAATGCCTCCAAGTAATCTCTTGAAATATATTACCTGGAACATAAACAGCCTGCAGAAACGCAAGGAAACTCTCTCCCAGTACCTTCACCCTAAAGATGTTGATGTGTTACCTTCAGTTAGTCAGAACTAGTGCTCATTATGCAAAAAAATGCGGGATATACATACGACAGACCAAATGTTAATCCCTCTTCAAGAGGACTTGGCATTTGCATAAAGAACTCAATTTCATTGAAATCGTGACAACACATATACTGAACACACTATCAAGCACTGCGAAAGTCATCCCATACTTAGTGATTATTGGGCATTAAGTATAACCCCTTTATTGTGCAAAAGAAGCCCAACCCAGCCACGCCTTCGATACCATTCGTTAAAAGGACTTCCTCCAGGTATGAAGATTGTTTTCCTAATAGCCTTGATCATTTTAATGAAACTCTCTGTCCACAAGTTGGCAATATCATTACTCAATTACAACCCAAAAACCTTGGCAAGCATAGATCTTTATCCCCCAGAGGTAGATATGCTCAACAACTGAACAAAGACCCTGAGATAAAATTTCTAAGAAGGGCCATACGATCTACAGTAAGTCAGCCACAACACTTAGAGAAAAATGTATTTAGGGAACTTGTGGTTTTAGTAAAAATATTAATGAGATAACTCGAAAATGGGAGGAAATATTTTATCCCTGGGCAGAATCAATTGACTCCATGACACCCATGAGTAATGTATAGAAGGAATTAAAGGCAGCATAACACCCCGCCAACATCCAGAAAGGGTAGCCTCATATCTCCTCAATATATGGTGTGAGGACTCTTGATAATCTCCATTATCAAGAGTCCATCTAGAGGTGCTCTCTTAAATTGAAACGAAAAACGAAATTAACTATCAGTGCTAACTCTTAGATGAGGTTGATGCCCAATTCAGACATGCAAATCCACTGCACATGGGGATGATGGAGTTACCTATGACATCGTCCAACTTCTTGCATAGGTACAGCTAAAGGGAAGAGATCATTTAACTTGACCTATACGACAGGGATCTTTGAAACAAGCAACCATCATTCTCATTACTGAACCAGGGCGACTGGATGAATATACACCAATTTCTCTGACATCCTGTCTGTCTAAAACCTGTGAAAAAATTCTCCTTGCTCCTTTACTCCACCAAATCAAAGACTTGATCCATCCATCTGTCCTTGATATAAAATCTTTTTTTTACCAACCATATATTTTAATAATGCAGTGACAATGGCGCAGTTCTTGTATCTAATGCTCATGCTTGCCTGCTAACCCATTGCACAAATAGAAGCACAGCCAGTTTGGAAAGATGCTTTGGTATCTCACCCTGACCTTTTGAAGAGCATGTACATTGCTCTGTAGATTAGTGTTATCAAATTAAATAAATCTCTACTTCTCTCTCTGTCCTTCCTTCTTAATGTCTCCGTCTCCTTCTCTTTGCCTCTCCCTCTCTTCCCCCTCGCGACCGATGGCGACCGTGCAGGGAGGCCATCAGCCGTGCGGGCGTGAGGAAGGCGGGCGTCGTGTTGTGATATCTCGCTTCCCATCGGCGCCGAGAAAGAGGAGAGATAGGAAACGCGGATGGGAAAGGAGAGGAGGGTGAGGAGAGAGGGAGGGGAATGAAGAGGGAGGTGAGAGGGAATGGAGAGGAGGGCGAGGAGAGAGGGAGGGGAAGGAGAAGAAGGCGAGGAGAGAGGGAGGGGAATGGAGAAGGAGGTGAGAGGGAAAGGAGAGAGGGAGGGGAAGGAGAGGAAGGCGAGGAGAGAGGGAGGGGAATGGGGAAGGAGATGAGAGAGAAAGGAGAGGAGGGCGAGGAGAGAGGG
>NC_091555.1:10675623-10678123 GCF_042767895.1 Penaeus vannamei | reverse complement strand
GCTTGTGCTTAGATTGTGATTATGGCTAGAGGGATATTCGTACATTCAAGGTACCACACACACACAGCTATACATGTGTGTGTATATATATATATATATATATATATATATATATATATATATATATATATATATATATATATATATATATACAGTATGTATAAATATTTGTATGTATCATCATCATGAAGCTAACGCCGACGGGGGCGCATAGCCGCATCCACCCTTCGTTTCCACCTACATGGGTCCCTCATGGCAAGCCGCCAGGCAAGGACTCAGCACATCTCAAGCTCCTCACGACAGGTTTGATCGATCTGCCCAAGCCACGACTTCCTAGGTCGTCCCACAGGCCTCCTCAACCCAGGGCTGTCTCGAACAGCGACAACCTGTTGGGCAGGATCATCCTGAGGAAAGCGAGCCAGGTGGCCATATAGCTTGAGTTGGCGATCACGGATTGTGCAGGGAATAAGTCCTGTGCCAGTCTCACGTTGCAAACGTTGGTTTGATATGTGGTCCCGCCAACAGTACCCCATGATCCGGCACATGGATCTATTACAAAAGGCATCAAGACGTGACTCCAAGGCACAGGATAATGTCCAGGTTTCACTACCGTATAGCAAAACTGGCATTATCAGGGCCTTGAAGATACATAGCTTGGTCCTTCTGCACAGGTACCGGCATCTCCAAATACTCTTGTTGAGAGAGTTCATGACCCCTGCTGCCAGGCCAATCCGTCTGCTGACTTCCTGGTCTGACAGCCCAGAGTTAGGAACTACACTACCAAGGTATGTAAAGGTCTCTGTGACTTCATTGTCCTCGCCGCAAGCACGTACCGACCAAACAGGTTCTCCTAGCAAGTCCCCAAAGCCCTGGATCTTGGTCTTGCTCCAGAACTCTAGACCCAAGGGCTTCGCTTCGTTACTAAATACATCAAGAGCCACCACTAAGGATTCCAAGGACTCAGATAGAAGAGCAACATCAGCAAAGTCAAGGTTGCTAACCTTGATATTGCCAAGAGTTGCATCACAATGACTTTGAAAAGTAGCTCTGCGCAGTATCCAGTCCATGCAAGTGTTGAAAATGTTGGTGCAAGCCTTGCCTGACTCCTGAACTAATAGGAAAGAAGCTCGACATGCCCTCTCCCCCACTTTACAGCACTTTCAGTACCATTATATAGAGTTGCTATTAGTCCAATAATCCTTGTTGGAATTTCTCTCGGTCTCAGGATCTCCCAGAGTAATTCCCAATGCACCATATTGAACGCCTTCTTGAGGTCAATGTAGGCTGCAAGCAGCCCATGCTCCGAACTTTGCCTGGTATACTGAGCAGCGTGATGCCTCGGTGATTGCTGCAGTCCCATCGGTCCCCCTTCCCCTTCCAGAGAGGGATGACCACACCCCTCAAAAGGTCAGGGGGAACGGTACCGGACCGCCAGATGGCAGCCAGGACAGCATGCAACCCCCGTGCCATGGGTTCACCACCAGCCTTTAACAGTTCAGCTGGGATGCCGCATATACCTGCTGCTTTACCACTCTTCAGCTTAGAGGCGCCCCTAACTTCAGTTAGGGAGGGACGATCCTCACTGATGGATGAGTCCGGCAACGGACTTAGGCCAGCACTCCTACACCGCAACAGGATCTGGGACACTTACTAAGCAAACTGCTGTCACCTGTGTAGAGAGCTTGGAGTTCAGGGCTTGGTATGCAGGAGACTGCCTCAGGAAACCCCCAGGCACACTCCCCCGCCTTCAGTCTGTCCAAGTGAAACACCCTGGGGTAATCATTGAACTGCTGGGGAGGTTTAAAGTGGACTCGTAGAGTAGCCACAACCAATCTATGGTCAGTACCACAGAACTCGGCACTTCTGTACACCCTGCAGTTCTGGAGGATCCTCCAACGAGTGCTAACGATTAATGTGATCGATTGTTGTACCACGTCCAGCGATGTGGGTCTAGAGGCTAGTACCAGAGGAGGCTATTCTCGCTGCCGGTATTAGCTCCCGAACCATGAGGACCGACAGACATCTCATAGCCAGCTCGATCACAGCCAGATACCGCATTGAAGTCACCCAGGACAATATGAATATCTCGCCGGGGACACCTCTCTGACACAGATGCTAGTTTGGCGTAGAACATCTTTTTCACGTCAAGTTTACAAACATCGGTAGGAGCATACACAGCAATAAGAGACATAAAGCTAAATGCTAGTTTCAGTCTCATTACCATCATACGCTCATCAACCGGAGTAACCTCTACTACAGAGGGCTGGAGGCTACCGGAGATTGCCGTGGCTACTCCGTGGAGATGATGACCGTCGCTGCGGACCGACCTGTGGTGGGTGTATGTTTACACACATACACACACACATATATGTGTGTGTGTATGTGAGTGTGTGTGACTGTGTTTGTTTGCATACATACATATATATATATATATATATATATATATATATATATATATATATATATATATATATATATATATATATATATATCTATATAT
>NC_091555.1:10630623-10650623 GCF_042767895.1 Penaeus vannamei | reverse complement strand
AGGGAGAGAGAGTGGAGGAGAAGGAGAGAGAGTGGAGGAGAAGAGGGAGAGAGAGTGGAGGAGAAGAGGGAGAGAGAGTGGAGGAGAATAGGGAGAGAGAGTGGAGGAGAAGAGAGAGAGGAGGGAGAGAGAAAGGAGGAGGGAAAGAGACGGGGGAGGGAGAAATCGGGGAGAGAGTGAGAGAAGAGAGCGGGATAGATAGGATTGGAACAACATAGGATAGACAGAGGCAGACTTCAAGACAGCCCCCCTTCCCCTCGGCCGGCGCAGGCATCTGGAAGCGCCATCTACCGCCGCCCAGCCGCCGCCGCCGCGCCGAGGTGCGGGAGGTTTTTGTGGCGGGGCAGTCAGCTGGGAGCGGCTGAGAGGCGCTTCTTCCCGCTGCCTTCCCTCATTCATTTTTTTTTTTTTTTTTTTTTTTTTGTGAACTTTACCTTATCCAGACAAATCGCTGCTCTTGCGATCGTCATTCATTTTTTTTTTTTTTTTTTTTTTTAATGATTTTGAGTTGAAGTCGTTGAAGAAATGCGTTGTTCCTGAAAAGCCTTCCGCTTTGTCTTGTTTATCTCGTTTGGCTCGTTTATGCGCCATTCATTTCCGCTCTAACAAGCAGTTCCGAATCCCGTCAGATTCCCTCCGAGAGGGCCCGACCCCCGAACCAGCGGAAGGAAAAAGATGAAGCAGGGCCGAGGGAGAGAAACGGAGAGAGATCAGAAAGAAAAGGAAGGCAGACCGAAAGGTGGGAAAGCTTAAGCACATAAAAAAGAATGGATAATTAAAACTTGGAATTAGAGACGAAATAAGTTGAGCAATAATTGCATGGCCAGTGAAGCTCGACGCCGAACGCGAGGGCCGCGCCTCCCGCCCCTCGGGAGCGCGACCCGAGGCGCCTCCGACTTCAGCAACAGCGCCAAAGGTGGTCCACGCGGGGCGCGTCAGAGCGTGTGTCCAGGTGATTAAGCGCAGGACATGCCAGTGGCGCGGGGCCGCGATCCAGAGCCACGAATGGCGCGCGAGAAGGCGGTCCGAATCTGGGCGCGCTCGTTTCTGGGCTGGGAGTGTGGATCAATTTTCGGGTTTCCGAGGAAGAGGCGGATTTTTCGTTTTATTCTTCGGGGAGCGGGACTCTGTTGATAATTTTGCGAGGAAATCGCGCATATTTGCTTGAAATTGCTCTAATTACATGGCTGTTCCCATGCAACGGTAGTGTATTGTCTTTCATAAAGATGAACAAGAAATACAACATTGTCATGTCATAAAAACAAATTGCAATTACCTACCGAGAATGAGCGAGGGAAATCCTCCTTCGGCGGCTTTCGAAACGTTTAGGGCGCCGCAGCTCGGCCTCATGGACCCTCCCCGCTCGGCCGCCTTTACAACGTTCATCGCGCATGTATTATGCATCGATAGGAGCGAAATAGGAAGCGCTCTGTGATTAAGCCCGTCGCTGCTGCTCCCAACTGGACGCTCGGAAGACGAAAGAACCTGAACGTTTTAATTATAATCTTTACGAGGGAGACACCGGCGAGTCCCATAATCAGCCTTAATGCTAATGGGTAGGAAGGGTCATTTTCATTTGCTCCTCATACAAGGAAGACCGCCCATATCTCAGTGTGTAATTAGAGAACACGGGGAACGAATTTTAGTGACAGCCCTTGTTGCAATTAGGAATTTACTAGTGTTAATTAACGATCACTAAACATGCATTAGCCGCTCGAATAAGTGAATGGCGGGGGATTCCATTTCGTCCTTTTATTTTCCTATTATATTTTTGTCCTTTTTTTCTCTTCTTCTTCTTCTTCTTTCTTTTTTCTTTTGTTTTTCTTTTTTCTTTTCTTTTCTTTTTTTCCTTCTTTTTTCTTTTCTTATTTTTCCTTTTTTTCTTTTTTTTCTTCTTTTTTTGTGCAGTCTAGGTACCGGAGGCGAGCTATAAATAAAATAAAGTGCTGGCTAAACCTTGCAGTTTTATGTGGTTTCGTACTTGTCTGTCCAGCTGTTAATATTTGATGGGTGTCAACTGCAGATATATTGTGTTCCTGGTTGACCTGTTGGTAGTCGGGGGTTGATTTCATCTTCAATTTTAATCCCTGCGCAACATTTCAGTAAAACGAGAAAATTGGTTTAAATAAAGGATGCGATAAACGTTTTTTGTTTTCGATTCTCCCCCTCCTTTCTCGATCTCTTTTGCCTTTTCTTTCTTTATTTCTCTCTCTTCTCGCTTCTCTCATCTCTCTTCTCTCTCTCTCTCTCTCTCTCTCTCTCTCTCTCTCTCTCTCTCTCTCTCTCTCCCTCTCTCTCTTGCTCACACACTCTCTTTCTCTCTCTCTCTCTCTCTCTCTCTCTCTCTTTCTCTCTCTCTCTCTCTCTCTCTCTCTTTCTCTCCTTCCTCTCTCCCTCGCCCTCTCCCCCTCCCCCTCTTTCTCTCTCTCTCTTCCTTTTCCTCTCCCTCTCTCAGTGTGTCTCTCCCTTTCTCTCTCTCTCTCTCTCTCTCTCTCTCTCCTTCTCTCTCTCTCTCTCTCTCTCTCTCTCTCTCTCTCTCTCTCTTTCTTTCTCTCTCTCTTTCTCTCCCTCCTCTCTCTCCCTCTCTCCTCTCCCTCTCTCTCTCTCTCTCTCTCTCTCTCTCTGCATATCTCTCTCTTTCTCTCTCTCTCTCTCTCTCCCTCTCCTTCTCCTTCTCCCTATCTCTGTTTGTCTCTGTCTGTCTCTCTCTCTCTCTCTCTCTCTCTCTCTCTCTCTCTCTCTCTCTCTCTCTCTCTCTCTCTCTCTCTCTCTCTCTCTCTCTCTCTCTTCTCTCTCTCTCTCTCTCTCTCTCTCTCTCTTTCTCTCTCTCTCTCTCTCTCTCTCTCTCTCTCTCTCTCTCTCTCTCTCTCTCTCTCTCTCTCTCTCTCTCTCTCTCTCTCTCTCTCTCTCTCTCTCTCTCTCTCTCTCTCTCTCTCTCTCTCTCTCTCTTCTCTCTTTCCCTCTCTCTTTCCCTCTCTCTTTCTCTCTCTCCCCTTCTCTCTCTCTTTCTGACTTTATCTATTGCGCCCGTTGATTCCTTTCTGTTTACAATCGTTGTACTATGTTTGGGAAACACTGCTAATATTTGCAAATCTCTCCTGATATCGATTAACAATAACCAATATCGGATACTTGTTCTCTATTTTTTTCTTAGATGACTTTTTAAAATAGGAGCCACTTCCCTGGGGTAATCAAGCAGAATTTCACTCTAATCGTATATTGTTTACCAAAGGGCTTATAACCGCTTGCGTGTATTGCAGAGAGCTAACAATGCGTTTTCTATTCATGTTTTAATGCACGTTATATTCAACATGATTTTTTTGGGGGAAAATTGTTTCCGTGCCCTTTCTGTTATCAAATATTTAATCCTCGGTTGTTGATATCTTTTATGATATGCAAAGGCAAAAAGCCACGTTTATCAATAATGTTTTGTCTTGCCTCAAGTTTAGTCATAAAGGCATGAATAACATGACTCCGGCTTTGTCAAGTGGTCAAGCCGAGTCTGAGAGGCCGAAGGGGGACAGCCGGCGCGAGGAGGAGGTGGAGGAGGAGGAAGAGGAGGAGGAGGAGGAGGTTCTTCGCCGAGGTTCTCAAGCGAGGTTCTCAAGCGCCAGTCGAAGGCTCGTGGTTCGACTGAATATTCCCTGGAAATGCGCAGAAAGATATATATGTATATTATAGACTAAGGCTTCAAAATTTTATGTAACTTTTATATTAGCGTAAACCAGTCATTTATGACACGAAGAATGTCCATTATTCTAGAACCAGTTTATTCAGTCTCACTGGCCTTTCATTAATGTATATTATTTATGTGCACACACACACACACACATGCGCGCGCACACACACACACACCGTACCCGTGGGGCACTGCAGGCCCTCCCGCGGGTGACGTCATGGGCGCGCCTCCGGGTTCCTCGCGGCCATTGTGTTTACCTTCCCCGATTCGCCCGCCGCTCGTGACACGCTTGCTCTCGTTCTTGGAAGTGATCCATTAAAGGGTGCAGATGCCACGTCATCTTCCCGACATCTTGGCTTACACAGGGCCTGGATCCCCCCCTCCTTCTCTCCCCTTCCCCCCCTCTTTCTCTCTTCTTTCTCCTCTCCTTCTCTCCCCTTCCCCACTCCTTCTCCTCCCTTCCCCCGTCCTTCTCTCCCCTCCCCCTTCTTTCTCTCTTCCCCTTCCTCCTCTCCCCTTCCCCTCTCCTTTCCCCTTCTCCCCTTCCTTCTCTCCCCTTCCCCTTCCTTCTCCCCTTCCTCCTCCCTCCTTGTCTCCTTTTTCCCCTCCCTCCAACCCCTCCCTACGGCTCCCCTTCTTGTCTCCCCTTCCCCCTCCCTCCTCTCCCCTTTTCCCCATTTCCCTCTTGTCTCTCCTCCGCCATTCTCTCCCCTGTCCCCCTCCCTCCTTCTCTTCCTTCTTTCCCCATCCCTCCTTGTCTCCCCTTTTGCCCCTCCCTCAACACCCCTCCCTCCGGCTCCCCTTCTTGTCTCTCCTCCGCCCTTCTTCTCCTTCGCAGCGTCTTCATTAATTTTCTTTACTTGCATCTGGTTGGCTTCGATATTTGATCCTTCAGTCACAAGCATTGTTGACAGAAACCACAGTGGAATCGGGGCTCTCTGGCGCCCTCTTTCTCCCTCTCCCTCGCCTGCTTTATCTCTCTCTCTCTCTCTCTCTCTCTCTCTCTCTCTCTCTCTCTCTCTCTCTCTCTCTCTCTCTCTCTCTCTATCTCTCTCTCTCCTCTCTCTCTCTCTCTCTCTCCTCTCTCCCCTCCTCTGTCTCTCTCTCTCTCCATCCCTTCCTTTCTTCTATCTCTCTCTCTCTCTCTCTCTCTCTCTCTCTCTCTCTCTCCCTCTCCCTCTCTCCCTCTCTCTCTCTCTCTCTCCATCTCTCCTCTCTCTCTCTCTCTCTCCATCCCTTCTCTCTCTCTCTCTCTCTCTCTCTCTCTCTCTCTCTCTCTCTCTCTCTCTCTCTCTCTCTCTCTCTCTCTCTCTCTCTCTCTCTCCCTCCCTCCCTCTCTCTCTCTCTCTCTCCCTCCCTCCCTCCCTCCCTCCCTCTCCATCCCCTCCTCCGTCTCTCTATCTCTCCCTCTTTTCCCTCCTTTATCCCCTCTTCACTCTATTCTTCTTCCTGACCCTTAGTCTCTCTTTTCCACCTTATCTTATTCCGTCTCCTCTCCCACCTCTCTTTGTATATCTATCTGACTTTCTACATACACACGTAGACGCGGACACACACACACATACACACACGCGCACACACACACACACACACACACACACACACACACACACACACACACACACACACACACACACACACACACACACGCACAGCCACACACGCACAGCCACACACGCACAGCCACACACGCACAGCCACACACGCACAGCCACACACGCACAGCCACACACGCACAGCCACACACACACGCAGCCACACACACAGCCACACACACAGCCACACAGGCAAACAGTCAGCCACGCCCCTGAACCCACAGCCCCACAGCCACGAACACGCGATCTTCCTCGCGGGACTAACGGGCCTCGTCCCAACAATAAACATTTCCCTTTTAGCCTCATCTTCAAAAAGGAGTGCGAGCAACAACAAAGGACAAAAAAAGAGGAATAACAAAAAAAATGAAAAATTATTAGTGACAAAGGAAGCGGGACAAACATGGCCAGCGTCGAGTCGGAGTTAATTGAGCTTTATAAACGGTGTTTACGCTCGCCGAAAAAGAGTAAACAGTTGCGAATACACATCCAATTTACTTGTAAGAGTAGAGGATCAAAGGGAACCGCGCGCAGAACGTGTAAAAAAGGCAGAATGTAAAACGCCGGTGACATCAGATGATTTTCATTTATTTATTTTTTCTCACTCTTTTTAATCTCTCGCAGCTTGTATGCGAGTGTAGCGTTTTGTCGCAAACTGCCCCGGGCCGCGCAATTCCAGGTCGTTTAGAAATTTGCATGACACTCTTACCAGAGCTTGCTGCACGCGCACGCACGCACACGAACACACAGATACACGCGCACACACGCACACGCACATAGACACACGCGCACGCACGCACACACACTCACTCACTCACACTCACTCACTCACTCACTCACTCACTCACACACACTAACTCACTCACTCACACTAACTCACTCACTCACTCTCTCTCTCTCTCACTCTCTCTCTCTCTCTCTCTCTCACACACACACACACACACACACACACACACACACACACACACACACACACACACACACACACACACACACACACACACACACACACCGCGGCTGAGTCAGTGTGTATGGAAGCGCGGTCGCATTTTCGCAACATCACGGTGCCTTTCCCGAGAACTTAGAAGCTCATAGACAGGCGGCAGATGGAAGCGAGACAGGTGGAGACGTACGTACAGAGCGGCCAGATGGTGCCGTGCAGGTGGTGGAGCACGTGCCGGTAAGATTCATCGAAGCGCTGCCAGGAAGGTACAACTTCTGTAGTACTTTCAACAAACCGAACAGCGCTTTTTAGTGTGCCAGGAAATTTATATCTTTGGGATTCTACAGTTGTGCTATGTTTGTTTACTGTTCTGAATTGGCCTATATAGATCACTCACACACACACGCGCGCGCACTTGTTCATACCCATACAAACACGCGCACACGCACACGCACACGCACACACACACGCACACACGCACCCGTACACACACACACACACACACACACACACACTCGAGAGGCCGCCCAAGAAGATCTTGCTTGGCCGCTGCTTCCAGCCCCGCAGCCCGGGCCTGGTGGGCGCCACACCTTCCCGCAAGCGGCCGCCCCAAGCACGCGCGCCCGGTAAGCGGCTCAGGGGCTTTTCCTCTTCGCAAAACTGCTCGGATATAATTCGACTTAAGCTCTAAATCGCTCCTGCTGCGTTAGGAGAGGATCTGATTCAAGGAACTTCGATATAAGCGCATAAAGGACACCTCACGGGCCGCGGGGACCGAAGGCTGAGCCGATTGCGGGCTCGCTGAGGAAGGGGGCGGGGGGGGGGGGGGGGGATTTATTTCGAAAGGCTTAGAAATAGCAGAAGGAAGGCGTCAAATCTCATTTTTTCCTCTCCAAACTCATTAACAACACACACACGCGCATATATACATACATACATGTATGAATGTATGTATTTATATACACATGCATACATACACACATACATACATGCATACATATCTATCTATCTATCTATCTATCTATCTATCTATCTATATATATATATATATATATATATATATATATATATATATATATATATATATATATATTTATGTTTGTGTGTGTGTGTGTGTGTGTGTGTGTATGTATTTGTAAGTATATATTTATGTTCACACACATATCTTTTTGTGTATATATATTATATATATATATATATATATTTATTTATTTATTTATTTATTTATTTATTTATGTGTGTGTATGTATAAACTTGCACATACACACACGAGCACACACACACACACACATGTGTGTGTGTGTGTTTACATATTGTCCGTGTACACCATTTTTGTATACAAGTTAAGCGCATATAAGCGAATATATATTTCCCTTGTTTGGGCGTCCCGTTGAAATCTATTTTTCGTGCGCGCAGTGCTAACCTTTTCTCACATTTCAGGAGCGACTGCGGGCGGGGCGTGTGGGTGGCGGCCCTGGCACTGGCGCTGTTCGTCCTCCTCCCGGCAGCAGATGCGCAGCGCACGTACCCCGAGGAGGTGAGTCTCGTCGCAGAGTTGTTCCTTGACGCCTCAGCTCGTCTTCCCGCCCTTGCCTCGCCCTGGGCCTCGTTCAGGTGCGAATGCCGAGCCGGTTGTCATAAAATTGCCTCAGAAAAGGGTAATAAAACATCGGCGTCAGCAGGTGGCACTCCATAAACTCTGCCTTTATTCTGGATGTCTGGTTCCCAAATAAGGTCAGGCTGGCAGAGCAAGGTATTCAATTGTCACTTTTCTGGAATTCCTTTTTGGTCAGTTAGCCAAGGTAGCGCTCCTGCACAGAGATCCCTCCTTGCCATTATCTCGTGATCAGACGGAGAAAAAGTTATTAGTTCTATTAGACATTAGAAAGACGAAATTTGGAATGCAGAAAGGATAGAAGAAGCATGGTACCATTTAGCACTATAAGGGCATTGCTGCGGCATCATATAGAGGTAAACCCCATGTCGTGTGTAATGGTGCATCTCGAAGGCAGCAGCCTAGCAACTAGACAGCGCAGAGAACGAGTGCGTTTACTCCTTACCTACAAAAAAAACTTATCCTATATCCTCTCGATCATATGGCATTTTCCTGGAATGTTGTTATTGAATTAATTACAGATTGCTTATATATGAGCAGAAAGACTTTACCATCAAACAGGATCTCTCTCTCTCTCTCTCTCTCTCTCTCTCTCTCTCTCTCTCTCTCTCTCTCTCTCTCTCTCTCTCTCTCTCTCTCTCTCTCTCTCTCTCTCTCTCTAGTAATGAAAAGAATGGTTTTATATGTACACAGACACACACGTACTCACACACACACACTTACACAAGTATGTCTTGTGTGTTCACGAACGGTCCTTCCCTGGAGTCAGCCAGCGCCACGCGAGCTCCCACACGCCGGCCTCGTACAGTTGTGTTGCACTGTTTCAGAAACCTACGCAGCGTGTCTTGATAACTGACGCTGGATTTATGTAGATTAATTCCCAAAGTTTGTAGCCGCTTATTCTGCCTGCCTTCACCTGCACGGTTCATGTTGCACGCGGGACCCGGCCTTCCCTGCGCGCCACGGAGGCCGGTCGGCGCCGCTGCTGCGTGTGGCGTTCGTGGCTTGGGTCTTGGTGCGCGCGTGCTCTTGGATTCGTTTGGATTCGAGACAGCCTAGGGATGGGAATGGTCGAAGGAAGTAAAGGAGGAATTAAGTTGGAAGTTAAGCTTTCCTCTCTCTCTCTCTCTCTCTCTCTCTCTCTCTCTCTCTCTCTCTCTCTCTCTCTCTCTCTCTCTCTCTCTCTCTCTCTCTCTCTCTCTCTCTCTCTCTCTCTCTCTCTCTCTCGTAAAGGAGGAATTAAATTGGAAGTTAAGCTCTCCTCTCTCTCTCTCTCTCTCTCTCTCTCTCTCTCTCTCTCTCTCTCTCTCTCTCTCTCTCTCTCTCTCTCTTTCTCTCTCTCTCTCTCTCTCTCTCTCTCTCTCTCTCTCTCTCTCTCTCTCTCTCTCTCTCTCTCTCTCTCTCTCTCTCTCTCTCTCTCTCTCTCTCTCTCTCTCTCTCTCTCTCTCTCTCTCTCTCTCTCTCCCTCTCTCTCTCTCTCCCTCCCTCTCCCTCTCTCTCCAGTCTCTCTCTCTCTCTCTCTCTCTCTCTCTCTCTCTCTCTCTCTCTCTCTCTCTCTCTCTCTCTCTCTCTCTCTCTCTCTCTCTCTCTCTTCTCTCTCTCTCTCTCTCTCTCTCTCTTTCTTTCTCTCTCTCTCTCTCTCTCTCTCTCTCTCTCTCTCTCTCTCTCTCTCTCTCTCTCCCTCTCTCTCTCTCTCTCTCTCTCTCTCTCTCTCTCTCTCTCTCTCTCTCTCTCTCTCTCTCTCTCTCTCTCTCTCTCTCTCTCTCTCTCTCTCTCTCTCTCTCTCTCTCTCTCTCTCTTTTCTCTCTCTCTCTCTCTCTCTCTCTCTCTCTCTCTCTCTCTCTCTCTCTCTCTCTCTCTCTCTCTCTCTCTCTCTCTCTCTCTCCCCCTCTCTCCTTCCCTCTCTCCCTCTGTCCTTCCCTCTCTCCCTCTCTCCTTCCCTCTCTCCCTCTCTCCTTCCCTCTCTCCCTCTCTCCTTCCCTCCCTCCCTCTCTCCCTCTCTCCCCTCTCTCCTCTCCCTTCCCTCTCTCCCTCTCTCCTTCCCTCTCTCCCTCTCTCCTTCCCTCTCTCCCTCTCTCCTTCCCTCTCTCCCTCTCTTCCCTCTCCCTCTCCCCTCTCCCCTCTCTCCTCTCTCCTCCCTCCCTCCCCCTCCCCCCTCTCTCTCCCAGGTACATACGCACTCAAGCAGACAAAGCTTGCAGAAGGAGAGAGAGAGAGAGAGAGAGAGAGAGAGAGAGAGAGAGAGAGAGAGAGAGAGAGAGAGAGAGAGAGATCGGCAGCGAGGCAAACAGCGAGATAAGGCGAGCGGGCGCCGGCGGCATGGGTGGGCGTGGGGCGAGCGCTCAGTTCATTCATCTTTATTACGAGCAAGATCAGGGTTGGCAGGTGTGACACGGCGACCGCTGATTGGCCCGCGAGATAACGTCCAGAGACATTACACATTCGGGTCGCGAGGAATTCACTTTTTTCATCCCATTAAAGTGCCTTTCGGTTGGAGCTGCGCCTCGTCTGGTGGGGAGGTTGGTGTGGCCGGCGCTGGGCATGGGCATGTCAGCGAAACGGGCGGAGGCTGCGAGACGCGCGAACTGGCGGCAGGTGGAGGTGACGGTAACGATTATGGGAGATAAAGGATTGGCATCACCAATAAAAGCACAGATGATATATGGGAATAAGGATGATAATAGTATTGGAAGCCTTTTCGCAATTACAATGATGATTATTATCAGTGATACTTACAATGATTATAATCAGTGATACTTACAATGATTATAATCAGTGATACTTACAATGATTATAATCAGTGATACTTACAATGATTATAATCAGTGATACTTACAATGATTATAATCAGTGATACTTACAATGATAATTATAATCAATAATTCTAATCAGAAATACTTACAATGATAATTACAATCAGTGACACTTATAATGGTAATGATACTCAGCGATACTAATCTTAACGATGATATTATAGTTCTGTTCATGATCTTGACGATGATAACAGTAATTTTAATAATAATAATAAGGATGATGATGATAATGTTGGCGAGATGATAGTTAAATTATCGATGATGATGATACTGCAACTGCTGCTAGAGATGATAATGCAGACGATGATGATGATCGTGGTTGTGCAGTGCGATTGACAGAGAGAAATCCTGCGCGGTCATGCAAAGGAAGACATGGTCGCCAATGTCATGTTAATGATAATGATTAGCGGTGATGAAGCTGCATTGATAAGGTCATGATTATGATTATAAAGGTAAGATTATTAATTTTGAACTATGAATTATAAAGATTATGATTATAAAGGTAATTATAAAGATAAGGTCATGATTATAATTGGAAAGCTGCAATGATTAGATCATGATTATAATGATACTTCCACAGTAATAATGACAATAACACATTATGATAAGGATTATATTAAAGAAAACAAAAACTCTAATACTGACGGTGATGATTATAATATTTGTAATATTAATTGATATTGTTGATAATATTAATAGTAATGATAATGATGATTATTATAATGATACTGATAGTGATGATAATAATAATGGTAATAATAATAGTAATAATAATAATGATAATAATGACAAAATAGGATGATGGTAGTAATAATAATGATTAATGATTATGACATTAATGATAACAATAATAGCATTGATAATAGTAATAATCGTTGCAAAACAAATAATGATGGTTATAATGATATCAGTAATAATATGAATAAGATAAGAATAATTACGGCGATAAAGTTAATTATAATAGTGATTATGATGATAATCATTATCATTATCATTATTATAACAATGATAATTATAATAGTAATGATAATCATGATAATGATACTAGTAATAATGATACTAATAATGGCAATAACAATGATGATAATGATAATAATAACAACAATAATGATGATGATATTGATGATAGTAATAGGGATTATTATGATGATAATAATAATAATGTCACTGATATTGATTATAATGATAACAACCACGATGATCATAATAATGATGATAGTGATGATAATGATAATTTGTAGTGATCTGATTATTATGGTTATGGTGATGATATGTTAACAAATTCAATTGTTATTGTAATGTTGGTAACAAGGATAATGATTACAATGTCAATGATAGTTATAGTGATTATAAAAGTTCCTTAATCTTGATTCCACATAAAAAAGTAATAATGATAATGCTGATACCACACGAACACGGTTACTACTATTACTGTTACTACAACTGCTAAAGCTACTACTACTACTACTATTACTACAACAATAACATTTACTACTACTACTTCTACTTCTATTATTACTACTACAAGTGCTACTGCTTTTACTACAATAACAACTTCTACTACTGCTAATACTACGATTGCTACTACTACTACTACTACTACTACTACTACTACTACTACTACTACTACTACTACTACTACTACTACTACTACTACTACTACTACAACAACAACAACAACAAAAACTACTACTACAGTTCCAACTATTACTACTACTACTACTACAACAAAAACTACTACTACAGTTACAACTATTACTACTACTACTACAACAAAAACTACTACTACAGTTCCAACTATTACTACTACTACTACAACAAAAACTACTACTACAGTCACAACTATTACTACTACCACTACGCCCGCCACCACCACCGCCTCAACCACTCCGGTTGCCAGTGTCAGGGCCGTTTCGTTGCCAGCGCGTTCGGGACGGCGTCGCCCCGCGTGGGCACGGCAGCAAGCAGCAGCGGCGGCTGTGTTGAGAGTTTTATGTCCCGAGGCCGGGCTGTGTGGCTTCAGCTGTGACCTATCATGGCGGACCTTCACGAGACGCGGGGGAGGGGGAGCGGGCAAGGGGCAGGGAGGGGGAGGGGGTGCGACCGAGCCAGTGACCTCTGGCAGAGAGGGAGGACAGGGCGGAGGAGGAGCAGGAGGGAGGGAAGAAGGAAGAGGGAGGGAGCGAGGGAGGGGCGACGTGCAAACGGACAATGACGCAGGCGAGGGCAGGTCGCAGGGGCCGGCGCCGCGCTTCGGAGATGGCCGGAGGTTATCAACCTTTAATGAAGGACGCTGGGGGGGGGGGGGGGGGGGAGAATCCCCCTCCCCCCGCAAGGAGGCGAAGGATCTCTTTAATGAATGAGATAATGGCCGGGGAGGCGATGACTTAAAGAGGGTAATTTTTCCTTTTTTCCCGGTGTAAAGAGGCCAATGTGTGCGGAGTGAGGATCGTTATGGTCATTGTGGCCGTAATAAGCAGTCGCTTCTTGGAGGATCAAGAGGTGCCTTGCGTCGCTTTTCGGGCTGGCTCGGACCCGCCTGAATCCTGCCTCTGTGCTCGCTATCTATCTATCTCTCCCTCCTTCCTTCTTTCCTTTCCATGCTCTCTCTCTCTCTCTCTCTCTCTCTCTCTCTCTCTCTCTCTCTCTCTCTCTCTCTCTCTCTCTCTCTCTCTCTCTCTCTCTCTCTCTCTCTCTCTCTCTCTCTCTCTCTTTCCGTGCATTTGTGCTAATCTCTACAGTAGAATCAGACGTGTTCAGGCAATTCCCCAGCTGTGCAAAGCGAGTCCTTCCAGCGGGAAGCGACAGCGGCCTTCGGCGAGGCCTGCGAGCCGTGGGCCTCCAGAGCGAACCCCGGCGCGGCTTCCCTCCCGACGGCCGTCAGGAGGCGACTGAGGCCGCGCGGGTTAGGGGGGGGGGGTGACAGGGCAGCCGGGGCGCCGTCTCCGAGGAGGGAGGGACCCGGCGTGTAAAATTTTGGGCGTGTAATGTTTATCTCTTCCACAGCCGGCGCCCGCACGCCCACGGTCTGCAAGGGTGGCAGATGTAAGTTATCCTGCCTCGGGGCGCAGCCTGAGGTGCCATGTTTGTGCTTCTGTTTATTTTCGAAACGGATCTCTGTCACCTCGAGGTTTCGTCATTTGGGCCGCGATTATTTCTTTTGTTTTGCATTTTTGGGCTTCGCTTTCTCTTCTCTTTGTCTGCTTCTTCTTCCTCATTTTTACTGCGAGCGAATTTGCTCAGCGCTCGTGTTACCGATTCTTTTCTTTCTTTTCTTCTGTGGGAGGAGGGCTGGGGGTTTTGTATGCGTGTTTGTCTGCTTGTGTGTGTGTGTGTGTGTGTGTGTCTCTCTGTCTGTATGTGTGCGTATGTTTGTGTGTGTGTGTGTGTGTGTGTCTCTCTGTCTGTGTCTGTATGTGTACGTATGTTTGTGTGTGTGTGTGTATCTGTGTCTGTATGTGTGTATCTGTGTCTGTATGTGTGTGTGTGTCTGTCTGTATGTTTGTGTGTGTGTGTATCTGTGTCTGTATGTGTGCGTATGGTTATGTGTGTGCGTCTGTGTCTGTGTCTGTATGTGTGCGTATGCTTGCGTGTGTACGTCAGTCTGTATGTGTGTGTCTGTGCCTGTGTGTGCGAGCGCGCGTGTTTGTGCGTGGCCTTCAACTTGTGTTATAAGCAAGGCATTAAACTCGTTTTTTAGTCTTGCACTTTCATTAAGGCACATTAGTGACGTTGTTCAGTATAATGACTATTGATATATCTATCTCTTTTCTCCCTGTGTATTTCTTTATCATATTATTCTTTGTCTTCATTTTATCAGATTAATAAATCAGTTTATTCCTGGCCCGTATTTGCATGAGAGTATTGAATGAAATATGATTCTGGTTTGAACATTTTATTATTCGATCGAACAGTGAAAGGCAGAATGTATCTCAGTCGCAATAAGGGAAGAATTCATTCATAATTGATTAAGTAAAAACGTCATGCAGTCTGTTGTTTCCTTAAAAGCTACAAAATGTGCCCCCCCCCCCAAAAAAAAAAGGCCATTCTGAGACCCAAGTTTAAGATGAACCTCACGATGTTCATTGCAGGGGAAGGAGGCACTGCCTGTAGGAAGGTTATGTAAATAGGACGGTTTGCAGGCGAGCAGCGCCCTGCGAGTGACGGTGCAGCGCTGTGTGTGGGGGTGGGGGGGGGAGGCACTGTAGGTGGCCCTGACACTGTAGCTTTTGTCCGGACGATACAGTTACATCCTGCAAAAAGTGATGAGCGTAAAATTGGATCCTTGAACCAAAGAAAGTTGTTAACTAGCTCCTTGCGGGTGTCAAGTGCCAATCCGGGAGCGCACATGATGCCCGCCATGGCACCTCCCGAGGCACTGACACGGCTCACGCACGGCGCAGCCAGTGCGAGGTGCGCCGTCGCCGCTCGACGGCAATGTGTGTCAGCCAAGGCGGTTTCCCTTCTTAATGGTAATGACCCTCCTTAATTAGGCCTCTCTCTCTCTCTCTCTCTCTCTCTCTCTCTCTCTCTCTCTCTCTCTCTCTCTCTCTTTCACTCACTCTCTGTCTCTGTCTCTCTCTCTCTCTCTCTCTCTCTCATTCCCCCCTCTCTCTCTTTCTTCCCCGTCCTCTCTCTCTTTCTTCCCCCCCTCTCTCTTTCTTCCCCCCTCTCTCTCTTTCTTCCCCCCTCTCTCTCTTTCTCCCCATCCCTCCCTCTGTATGTGTGTGTGTGCGCGCGCGCGCGTGTGTGTACTTCAACGGTAGCGTTCTCGTCTAGCTATCTTGCTGACCCGCGTTCGATCCAGCGCACTGCCAGGGGGTAGTTTAGATAAAAAGACAGTATGTCACAGCAAAAATGATATCCACTGTAACAAATGTAATTAAACTAAAGTCAACCTTAAACCTATCTCTCTCTCTTCACCCTTCGCTCCATCACACACGCACATACGCGCGCGCACACCAGTTCGGCAGTGGATTAATGTAGAAATATTTTGTCAGAAAAATGTATACAGTTCGGTCTAGAAACGCATTTCACGTTGAAAAAAATAACGAAAAGATACAACAGGAACTCTAACTTTGAACACACACGATGCTGGCGTTTCCATTTGCAAACGCACGTAAGTGATACAGGACAGCGTATCAGGAATAAGGCCAAGGCTGCGAGACTCAAAGTTATTTATAATGAAAGAAACGAAAAGAAAACAAAGATATGCAGTGTTCGTGAGACATACAGATAACACTGGATATATATATGATGTTCATGATTCCACATACAGCGATGCACATATATAGAAACATTTTCGGATAAACATTCTAAATATAAGCAGGACATACTAGCCATTTACACACTGAAATGGTGGGCTTTTTTGTGCACAATTTGAATTCATTACGTATGTGCCGCGGCGAATGTTGCATTACATTCTTCTGGACGAGAACTAAACTCATGCTTGGTCAGTGCAAATAGGATGCGTGCGTGGCCTACTCTGTCTCTGTCTCTCTCTCTTTCTCCTCTCTTTCTCTGCCTCTCTCTCTCTCTCTCTCTCTCTCTCTCTCTCTCTCTCTCTCTCTCTCTCTCTCTCTCTTTCTCTCTCTCTCTCTCTCTCTCTCTCTCTCTCTCTCTTTCTCCTCTCTTTCTCTGCCTCTCTCTTTCTCTCTCTCTCTCTCTCTCTCTCTCTCTCTCTCTCTCTCTCTCTCTCTCTATATATATATATATATATATATATATATATATATATATATATATATATATATATATATATATATATATCTTTCTCCCTCCCCTCCCTCTCCCTCTCCCTCTCCCTCTCCCTCTCCCTCTCTCTCTCTCTCTCTCTCTCTCTCTCTCTCTCTCTCTCTCTCTCTCTATATATATATATATATATATATCTATATATATATATATATATATATCTTTCTCCCTCTCTCTCCCTCTCCCTCTCCCTCTCCCTCTCTCCTCTCCCTGTCTCCCTCTCTCTCTCTCTCTCTCTCCCTCTCCCTCTCCCTCTCTCTCTCTCTCACACACTCTCTCTCTCTCTCTCTCTCTCTCTCTCTCTCTCTCTCTCACACACACACACACACACACACACACACACACACACACACACACACACACACACACACACACACACACACACACACACACACACACACACACACACACGCCCCTCTGCATTCAGCTTTCTTCACCTCTCTCCTTTTCCTTACTCCTGATCTCCCATTTTTCCCTCCCATAACAATGCGCGCGTGCCCGTGCCTGCACAGAAGCCCCCCACCTGATACTTTTCATCCTTCTGAGCAAAACATGATCCCCGGAGTTCTTCTTTAAAAAAAAATAATAATAATAAATCTGCGCATTCTGATCTTCAATTTTCACCGGCCGCTCCCTCCCCTCCTTCCGTCGTCCCTTCACACAGCATGACCTAAACGGGTTTTTTGTAATACTTGCGCCGTAATCAGAGCGGGATACAAAGACCACTTGAAAGTACCTGCGGACGTGTACTGCGGATCGTGTTCGCTGCTGTGGGACCCTTAAGGCGATTTGCGTGTTTATCGTCTTTTTTCTCTTCTTTTTTCTCTTCCTTTTTTGTCTTCTTTTTTCTCTTCTTTTTTGTGACACACTGTTGCGTTGTTGCTATGGTTGTGGGTTGAATGCAGGAAAGGGGGTTTAGTGCAGACACACAGACAGACATGGATAGACGGGCAGACACAGGAGAAGGAGAGAAAAAGAGAAAAAGTGGGAGAGTGGGAGAGAGAGAGAGTGAAGAAGAAGAATGAGAGAGAGAGTGAGTGTAGAAGAAGAATGAGAGAGAGAGAGTGAGTGTAGCAGAAGAATGAGAGAGAGAGTGAATGGAGAAGAAGAATGAGAGAGAGAGAGAGGGAGTGAAGAAGAAGAATTAGAGAGAGAGAGAGAGAATTATTTACCTCCCCCCATGACCCCCGCGTGGCTTGGGCTCCAAGATTCCATTCAGACGCTGACAGAGGACTTTTCTTCAAGTCTCCCTCCTTGACACAAGTCTCCCATTGTTAAATAAAACTTCCCTTAATCTCTTAATGTTCGTTGCAGAACTACCAGAACCCCTTTGCATAATTAAGGGAATGGGACGCGGACGATGAATATAAATGGGCTCTGACGCACACACTCACGTACATTCACACTCGCGCGAACACACACACAGACACACACGCACGCACACACTCGCACGCACGCACACACACACACGCACACACACACACGCACACACGCACACACACACACACACACACACGCACACGCACATACACACGTACATTCGCACACACACATACACGAAAGAGGCGAGCAACACGGGCAGTTTAATTCGCTGTGAGCAACGCCAGGCGAGTTGGCACCTGTTCCCCTGTCACCAAGCGGGCGGTGCCAAGTGGTCAGCGGGCGCGTGTGCCGCCCACTCGCTCTACCTGGACATGCAGGTGTGTTATTGTTTTTGCCTGCGTGTTGTTGCTTCGGGCGAGAATCGTGTCGTTGGCGATAGGAATTAACCCATTCGCTCATTTGTATTTTTTCGTTTTGCTCATTATTATGATTATTATTCTGTGCTACGAGTGTTTTGAATTTGTATTTTTGTAAAGGAAAGGCATAATTGTCATTTTATTCGGCTTGGCAAGGGATGGTTGGTTTGCCACTTATTATGCATCGTAAGTGGCCAGTGCATTGAAGTGTCAGGCGCCTCCCTCCCCCCCCCCCTACAGACATAGAGGCGAGAGGAGAATCGGTCACTTGATGAGCCGAATGACAGGTTGTCAAGCGGCTAATCAACATGTCTGCCAATGTGTCAATCATTACATCGATTAATATGAGTCTCTTCCCCCTCTCCCCCCTCTCTCTCCACTCTCTTTCTCTGAATCGCTCTCTCTCTCTTTCTCTGAATCTCTCTCTCTCTCTCTCTCTCTCTCTCTCTCTCTCTCTCCCTCTCTCTCTCTCTCTTTCTCTTCTCTCTCTCTCTCTCTCTCTCTCTCTCTCTCTCTCTCTCTCTCTCTCTCTCTCTCTCTCTCTCTCTCTCTCTCTCTCTCTCTCTCTCTCTCTCTCTCTCTCTCTCCCTCCTCCCTCCCTCTCTCTTCCTCTCCCTCCCTCCCTCCCTCCCTCCCTCTCTCCCTTCCATCCCTCTCTCTCTCTCTCTCTCTCTCTCTCTCTCTCTCTCTCTCTCTCTCTCTCTCTCTCTCTCTCTCTCTCTCTCTCTCTCTCTCTCTCTCTCTCTCTCTCTCTCTCTCTCTCTCTCTCTCTCTCTCTCTCTCTCTCTCTCTCTCTACCTCTACCTCCCTTCCTCCCTCCCTCTCTCCCTTCCTCCCTCCCTCCCTCCCTCTCTCTTCCTCCCTCCCTCTCCCTCCTCCCTCCCTCTCCCTCCCTCCCTCCCTCTCCTCTCTCTCTCTCTCTCTCTCTCTCTCTCTCTCTCTCTCTCTCTCTCTCTCTCTCTCTCTCTCTCTCTCTCTCTCTCTCTTTCTCTCTCTCTCTCACTCTCCCTCTCTCTCTACGCATTTTCATTACTTGCAGCATCATTGCATCAGGACAGGCGCCAAAAAGAACTGGTCCTTTGAAAGTCTCAGAGATCGTTTAAATCCTCCCTTTAAATACTACTTCGTTCTTAGTCCGTTCATAAACATTGCCAGCACGCTCGCTCTAGTAAAATTTTACTCTAATGTGTATACATATGATTCTTCCGTGGGTTGCATAAACATATATACCTGAGCGCCTTTTTTTTCCTGACATTCACGACGCTCGTTCTGATCGTACTATACTGTGAAAATAAATGTGTTTATTATACAGAAACCTATGTGTGCTGCATACTTGCTTCTTGCACTCCCTCTAAAGAACAGAGGGGGAGGGGGAGGGAGAGGGATAGGAAAGGGGAGGTGGAGAGGGGAGAGGGGGAGGTGGAAGGGGAAGGGGAGAGGAGAGAGAGAGAATGTGAATGTGATAAAGATTTAAAGGCTGAAGGAAGACGCCATTGCATTATTACAACCAACCCAGACGATTGCTATCAGAACCGATGTCTTCGTTCGGATTTTGTTGCGTTGTGATAGCGAGAGAAAGGAGAAGGGGCGAGGAAGAGGGAAGGCTGAAGGAAGGACGGAAGACTAGGAAGGAAAGGAGGATTGTAGTGAGGGAATAAGAGAGCAGGGTGATAAAAGTGGGCAATGGGAGGGCACGGAAGAAAGAAAGGGAGAGGGGAAATTCGAGGAGAGTTGGAAGGAGGGAAAGATAGTAATATGGATGAGGGACGAAGTAGAATAGGGAGGGCAGAAGACAGACGGGAAGAATAGAAAGAAATAAGGGGTGAATTCGAGGCGAAGTAAAAAGAGAGAATAAAATGCGATAGCGA
>NC_091555.1:10593123-10595623 GCF_042767895.1 Penaeus vannamei | reverse complement strand
ACCAGACGGTCATCGACGGCACGGCGTGCGGCCTCGGCGCCAGCAAGATCTGCGTCGCCGGGATGTGCATGGTGAGAGGGAGGGAGGGAGGGGAAGAGAGAGAGAGAGAGAAGGGGGGGGAGAGAGAGAGAGAAGGGGAAAGAGAGAGAGAGAGGGAGAAGGGCGAGGGAGAGAGAGGGAGAAGGGGGAGAGAGAGAGAGGGAGAAGGGGAGAGAGAGATAGAGAAGGGGAGAGAGATAGAGAAGGGGAGAGAGAGATAGAGAAGGGGAGAGAAAGAGAGAAGGGGAGAGAGAGAGAGAGAGAGAGAGAGAGAGAGAGAGAGAGAGAGAGAGAGAGAGGGGGGGGGGGGAAAGGGAGAGAGGGAGAGGGAGAGAGAAAAGAGAGAGAGAAAGAGCACCATTCCTAACGCCCCTTCCCTTCGCCCCCTGCAGGAGCTTGGCTGCGACGGTGTGCTGGGCTCCGGGAAGCGGCTGGACTCGTGCGGGCAGTGCGGGGGCGACAACAGCACGTGCAGGGTGATCGCGGGCATCTTCTCCCGCGTGCGGATGCCCTACGGCTACAACATCATCGCCACCCTGCCCGCGGGCGCCACCAACATCACCATCCAGCACACCAAGCCCTCCACCAACTACCTGGGTGAGTGAGCGCCGCCCTGGCTGCCCTTCCAGCGGGCGGCGCGACGTCGAGGCGGGCGGCGCCGGCGCTCCCTGGCGCAGTGGCAGATCATTGTTTTTCTATACCTATTGACTGACTGTGTGATTTGTCTCCCACTGCATTGCTGATGAAGTTGAGGTTTCCTTTGCGCGAAAAAAACTGGAGAAATAAATATATTGATAATGATGATACTAAAGAGGAGAAAGGTGCGTCGGGCGCATTCCGCCCTGGAGCGGACGAGGTGCGTCCCATTACTCATCCATGCAAGCCGCTGTGAATCCGAAGTCGAAGATTTTCGGTATATTTGTCTGCGTTAATTTCCCCCTTTTTGCCGTGCCGACTGTAAGTCTCTCCTTCATGAAACATTCATAGTATTTTTGCCGCAAGTGAGTGTTTGCTTGCGTGCTTCGGAGTAATGCAAACACGGAGGATCTTGTCGATATCTTGACGACACGGAATTTTAGAGCGAGATCGGAGAGCGCTCCTCTCGGGGCCGCTTCGCCGAGCAAACATGTTTCATAGTTCAGTATGTTTGCCGGTGCGCCAGGCGGCGGGAATGAAACTAAAACTCCGCCATTTCCACTTTTTCTTTTTCGTCTCTTTCTGTATCTGCCATTTCTCAAAAGATTGATTATCGGCATGCTATTGCGCATCACCGTGGTTATGCACATTGAAAATTATCACACAGTATGAAATATGTTCTCATTTTTTTCTCTGAATATAAAAGGGAAGCCTACATATTACAACGAAGTAATTCAACGCTGACAGTGAAATAAAAGAGCTTCTCCCAACCCAGCCCTGCGACTCCAAGGCGGGGACTTCTTCATCAACGGCAACTGGGCGGTCAACGGCTCTGGCAACTACCCCGCGGCGGGCACCGTGTTCGCCTACCAGCGCCCCGAGATGTATCTGGGCGACAAGGTGGTCGCGGCCGGGCCCCTCGCGCAGCCCGTCGACGTCATGGTCAGTGCTACTCATGCAGAGAGTGAGAGAGAGAGAAAGAATGAAAGAAAGAAAGAACGAGAGAGAGAGAGAGGAGGGGGAGGGAGGGAGAGAGAGAAAGAGAGAGAGAGAGAAAGAGCGAGAAAGAGAGAGAGAGTGAGAGCGAGAGAGAGAGAGAGAGAAAGAAAGAGAGAGAGAGCGAGAAAGAGAGAGAGAGTGAGAGCGAGCGAGCGAGAGAGAGTGAGAGCGAGCGAGCGAGAGAGAGTGAGAGCGAGCGAGCGAGAGAGAGTGAGAGCGAGCGAGCGAGCAAGAGAGAGTGAGAGCGAGCGAGCGAGAGAGAGTGAGAGCGAGGGAGCGAGCGAGAGAGAGTGAGAGCGAGCGAGCGAGCGAGAGAGAGTGAGAGCGAGGGAGCGAGCGAGAGAGAGTGAGAGCGAGCGAGCGAGCGAGAGAGAGTGAGAGCGAGCGAGCGAGCGAGAGAGAGTGAGAGCGAGCGAGCGAGCGAGAGAGAGAGAGTGAGTGAGAGCGAGCGAGCGAACGAGAGAGAGTGAGAGCGAGGGAGCGAGCGAGAGAGAGTGAGAGCGAGCGAGCGAGGGAGAGAGAGTGAGAGCGAGCGAGCGAGAGAGAGAGAGAAAGACTGGGAGAGAGAGAGAGAGAGAGAGAGAGAGAGAGAGAGAGAGAGAGAGCGAGCGAGCGAGCGAGAGAGAGTGAGAGCGAGCGAGCGAGCGAGAGAGAGTGAGAGCGAGCGAGAGAGAGTGAGAGCGAGCGAGAGAGAGTGAGAGCGAGCGAGAGAGAGTGAGAGCGAGCGAGAGAGAGTGAGAGCGAGCGAGCGAGATAGAGAGGGAGCGAGAGCGAGAGAGAGAGGGAGGAGGGAGGGAGAGCGCGCGTGCGAGAGAGAGAGAGAGAT
>NC_091555.1:10580623-10583123 GCF_042767895.1 Penaeus vannamei | reverse complement strand
GGCCCTCGACTGCACGTCCGCCGCCAAGCCCGACACGCGGCAGCCCTGCAACACGCAGTCGTGCCACCAGGGTGAGTGCACGCGCTCCGGCGGGAGCTGTCACACACACACACATTTATAATGTTTTGTTTGAATTATTGTCTCATAGCCTCTAATCACTCTGCAGCTCCTGCAGCGCTAACCCCCCTCCCCCTCCCCCAGAGCAAGCCGACGAGAGCAACACCTCGGCGAGCGACGAGGCTCCTCAGGCCTCGGCGGACTCTTCTCCCGGCGAGGACTCTGAGCGGAAATCCTCAGGTAACGTGTCTGTGGCGGCGTCGTGGAGGCATCCTCACGGCGGCGCTGAGGATTCCGCCAGCGATGGCTTCCAGATCCGCAGATCCGACTCAGGTCACAGGGGATCCACTTTGGCTTGGGCCTCGTCGGGGGGTGAGGAGGAGGTGGTGCGTGCGGACCACGAGGAGGAGGAGGAGGAGGAGGAGATTGGTCATGAGGAAGAGGAGGAGGACGAAGATGAGGGGGCAGGGAGGCATTCGGCGGCGGCCTCCGGCGGCAGGCGGCGACGGCCCGGCTCGCCCGTGCGCCCTGGACCAGCGGCGCGACCTGGCGGCTTCCCCCAGCACAGACCTGGACGACCCTGGCGACCCGGTCCGTCCTCAGGTTGGCCGGGGCTGCTGAGCGCTTCCTAACCTTGGCTTTTAACTCAATCTGTCAGCAGTCCTTCGCTTCCGCTCGGGTGTCTTGACGAAAGCTTGGTTGGCATAGACCGCATTTCCTGGAGGTTTGACACCGCTGGTGGTAAACTTGCACCCAGTCGCGTTGAAAGCTGAAGAAGTTTATGCTTGCTCTTATAATATATAAGTATACAGCTGTCAGGGTAAATGTTGACTAAAGAATCTGAAATCATTTAGACGCATCACTGCCATGCTTGCACACAAAAGTTCATATCAATTCAGGCTCTTTGTTATTATCTCATCATCGTGTGCCCAGACCCTGGGGCACTTTGCATCGTGTCTGTTAAACACCAGTATCGGTGCGCATCTTGGCTTCTGAAATGCTGCATTCATTTTCGGGGAATTGTTCATTGAAGTTCTGCACCGCAACAGTTAGTCTGGGACGTGTGTACTGTCATGAGATTGGGTAACCATAGAGTTTATAATCCGTAAAAAAAAAGTAATAAATAAAATGTGTAAAAAGATATACGTTCTATCGGGAACGCATGGCGGTTCGGGAGGTATTTCCTGAACGCGGTTAAAGTTCTTGCGTGGTGGGTGCTGCGAACAGGAATTCAAAGCGGAATTCAGCACTGCCTTCAGTCACGAAATCAAATTTAGGGGGAAATCTTTGCCATGTTTAAGTCGTTCTTTCGTTCACAGATCACGGTTTTCTGGAAAGAATTCTGTTGATATTTCAGTTAGTTACCATGCCGTTAAGAACAACTTTGACCAATGGCTCCATAGTTGCACCCGCTTCCCGTTGCCAAGAAGATAAACTAAAAAAAACAAAAAACATTTCCACATTTATAACAGACAAGCACTTCGCTTCCACTAAAAGCATTACTATACAAGCGATTACAAAAATGCAGTCGAAACACTCACCCATTCAGAGAAGAGCCTATTCAGTGAATTAACTCACTAAAGCATAAACAGAGCATGGATTTTTTACATTTTCATTGTTGTTTTTCCCTCTTGTAAATATTGTTTGTGGAGTCGATAGTCAGGGGAGCCTTGCTTTGCTATCATGATTAATCTTGAATCCTGTTTTACCCGTGTTTTTGCTTCTTAACATTTTCAGTCGTGATTAGTGTAGGAAATTCACATCACATGCACAGGTACAAAAATTGTTTGTGTATGTGTTTGTATTTGTGGCTATCAAAAACGTTTTTATTTGTGGTTTACAACATTTGTGGGTTAATTCAGTTTCGTCTGCCGTAATGTGTTCATTTCCCGCAGTCGCTCCCTAATGACGTTAACATTAATCTTCCCGCCTCCTTTTGTGGCCGTGAGTGCAATCCTTTGTGCAAGACTAAGATATGGTGACCCTGTGCATTAAGAGGGAAAAATGGGAGCTTCACGCTGATCGATGCAGCAGCTTTGAACAAATTTTGATTTTGTATCATGTTAAGCCTCCATTTTTTTAAAAGTAATACAAAAGCTGCCATAACTAATCCAGTCAAATTCTAGTTTCTGAGACGATGCTCTCCCTCGTTTCCCCGCAGGTGTGTGCATCGACAGGATGAAGAACTGCCACTTAGTGTATAAAGCTCGCCTGTGCCGCCTCAAGTACTACAATAAGCTTTGCTGCGAGACCTGCACGAAGAACCAGTGATCTCCGTGCGCTGTGCCGTGCAACAAGAACCAGTGACCCTTGCACACTGAGACGTGCCTCAAGAACCCGTGAATCAAGCACCTCGCGTCGTGCTTCGAGAACCTCTGAACCCGCACTCGCGCAGAGCTGGGACTCCTCAGTGACGAGCCAGTGGACTCTGCTTTATTTTGTA
>NC_091555.1:10570623-10575623 GCF_042767895.1 Penaeus vannamei | reverse complement strand
TTGTTTGACACCATCTTTACTATTATTATCATCATTATTTTTCATATTATTCATTCATTATTATTACCAATGTGAAATGCTACAACTCACAAGAATCGACTTACAACAGAAGTTCAGCCCAGAAGTAAGGAAGCAGAGAATAAAGACCTTTGTAATAGGGGAAAAAGTATGTTAAATTCGGGAAAATTCAGGAAATGTAATAAAAAAATAGACATATTTTGATTAAGCAAGGATGTAAATTTGGTAATAATGAGGGTTTGGCTCGGAGGCTGAGACAGACTCGACGTAATGCTGAGCAAGATGAAGGGAAAGTTCTGATAATTGATTTCAGTGGTTTCTTGTCATTTTATTAATATTATGGTTATTATTATTATGAATTTTGTCATGATTATGATTAGTATGATCTTTATTATTATTATCATTATTATTATTATTATTATTATTTTCATAAATATTATTATCAGTATCATTGTTGTAATTATCATTATTATTCGTATTATTATTATTATTATTATCATTATTGATAATTATTATTGATATTCTTGTCATCATCGACATTATTACTGTTATCATTGTAATCAGTACTTTTTTATTTTTATGTTCGTCATATTTACTATTGTTATCGTCGTCATTATCAATATGATTATTATTGATATCTGTAAAAAGTGATAATATTAGTGTAGCTATTAATTAGGTCGAAGGTTCCATGGTCTGCGCCTTTTATTTAACAAATAATAATGTGTTGTGTGTATATATATTATTAAATATATATTGAAGTAGATTTGCTGACACATATAGGCAGAATATAGACAAAGCATTCGAGGAGTGAAGTGCACTGCACTTGGGGAAGGACTTTCACACGAAAATCACGAAAAATAAAACCAGTGAAGAACCCGCAGCAACACCGCGCTGCAATCTGCGCCTGCCTGACGGACTCTGCGCGGTGCCTCCAGTAGTCCGTCGAGGTCGTTCTCCTCAGGCAGCGAAGAAAGCGCTAATATCACGGCGACAAGAGTTGGTCTCCCTGATGTGCATGCTTCGGCAGGGCGGCCAGCGGGGGCGGAGAGGCTGCGGGCCTCTGTCCGCATGTCACTGCCTGCTGCGTCATTATTTTGTATATTTATTTTCAAAGGAATGGAAATTTGCGGTGAATCTTAATCCTTTCTGGAAGGACGTCTCTTTCCCGACGTCCCTTTGGTAAGCCTTAAGGAAAGTAGGTTGCTTGTACCATAGAAACTATACTGAAGAGATTTTTATGAAGCTTCTTTTTCTCAGAGTTTAAGCACTAAAGGGCTGCTCGAGTATCGGATAAAGTGTTAGGTGTTTGATAGTTCCTATAGTAAGCTCGTCTGTTGAGGAACGTTGACCACAGACTTCAGCCAAGATGGGAATCGGTTGTTCTCGTCAACTGATTCGTTCATTCGGTTCAGTCCATCTGTGTTGTCTTTATTTCGTGTTGTATTTCGGGTTCCCCAAATTCACGAATACTTTAGTGTCGTTTCCGTCAGCCGTTTAGTGGAGTATGCACTTAATACTGTGGCCAGATAGTTCGTCTTCAGTTCTGGAGATTTGAAAGGGATTTGCAGTGCGTTGCTTCTTTGTTATGATAAATCAAGCAATTGCTTTTTCAATGCAAAATAGTTTTGTTATGAATAAGTCTTTTAGATAAGGCAACACAATGTCATCACAGCCAAATCCGAAAGAAAAAAATGATCATTAACCAAAGATTTTTGTGTTCTTGTAAACTACCTAGAAATTCACTGAACATGGTTGGGTTTCCTAGCCTTGAATTGTATGTACCACTGTGCTTGGGAGACGGAGTCAATAGATACCTATTATTTCTCTCGGTTTGTATATAGATATAACACTAGGTTAATGCTGTGTTCAAGATATACCGCAGTGCACAACTATATATAGTTTTTTTTTCTTTGACACGTAATTTGCTTTTGTGAAGAGAAAAGAAAACAAAGACCTGTCTTTTTTTCTCTCATTTTTATTCCCAATGAATAGCTTACGACGGCATCCACTGCCCATATTTGGAGTAATACAAGTAAGCCGACTCATCACACAAACCCCATGGCGATCACGTGACTTTATACCTCAGTGAAGCGGTAATCAGAAAAAAAAATATTTGTATAGAAAACAGTACAACTTCTCATGAGAGGAGGAGGATGCTTGGCTGGACTGACCCGGAGGTGGATTCTGACCTTTTGCCGAGTGTCACCTCGTCTCCGAAGGGCAGGCCGGGACGTTGCTTGAGCATGGCGTGTCAGTCGATCTATAAATCAACTGATACCAATGATAATCATCAACATCACAGTAAACCTGCCTTGAGAATAAGCTTGTATTACTTATTTAGATATTTAAATATGATACTCATGAACCGTGTTTCACAGACAACAACAAGGCATATATTTTTGAGACATTAGTACGAGGAAACGATACAAGTCCTACGAACCCTGACGGAGACTGTCTACCCGTGCGACGACGTTTTCCGTCCAGAGCGCCCGCAGCAGGAGGCCCGGGCGCGGCGGGCGTCGCGGGCGCTGGGCGGAGTGCCCGCGGGCCGCAGGAGGCGGCGCCCGAGCGGAACTGAAGAAAGTCGCATTGCTATTTCCTCTTTTTTTGGGTCATCCACGGTGATTGTTCTGACCCCGTCTTGCCTTGGAATCGTTGTCTCATGTCAACGCATTTTTAATTTATAATTTTCCTTCTACTATTTTGTTTAATCAGGTGACATCTTACTTAGTCTTCCATTCATATATTCATCCGTATTTTTTCGACATTATCCTATTTAAAAAAGTCTTTGTCAAGTACATTGTTCATCTTACTGACTTGTAAACATGTAGCCTCCTCGTGGCTGCAACTCTTAAGCTTATAGATTTAAGCTTGTAGTCTTTCAGGCTGATAGACATAAGCTTCAGTCTTCAAGCTTCCAGTCTTTTGAGCTTACGAACTGTAAAGCTTCCAGTCACTGAGTTTACGTTGCCTCGCGCCCTGGGTCTCGAGACGCCACGGCCGAGACACTCTCAAGCTTACTGACTGTCACGTATATTAAGCTTGGACTTTCAATACTAATCTTGTGCTTACGAATTCTTCCATGATATATTTCCTCTGTATTTTCTCTCTCTCTCTCTTTCTCACCTTCTCGTATTTCTGGAATAAATGTGATGATTTTAGAGTAAATATATGGGCTAATATTGTAAATATGGCTGTACAATAAATATGTATACAAACTTGTTGTGTTTCATTATACCTGAAGGCAACTTCGGGACCGCCCCCCCCCCAAACGAGAGAAAAAGACAGCAATAGAATTACACCTCTACTGTTTATCCTGTTTTACACACTTTTTACAAACAGAAAAGAAATAACGGAAATGAATCAAGACGAAAAAAGTGTCCATACTTCCTTCTCTCTCTCACGCACATAGAGATGCGAAATTGGTGAAAATGATAGAAAGAAAATCTAATTTAAGCCTTGATGGATAAACAACAGAAAAGACACAAACATAAACATATAGGTACCAGTGAATAGTAATGTCATAAATGTATACTAATAAAGATGATTACGGTAGTTATGCTGATGATGAATAATTAGAATAGTAATAAGGATTATAACAATGATAATCTCAATAGTAAAATGTTGATAATAGTAGTAGCAATGATCATAATGATGAAAAATATGACAAAAATAATACTAATAAAATAAATAATGAAAATGAAAATTATAATAATGGTAATGATAATGAATATTCAAAATCATAGTAATAGTAAAAGTAATGATAACGATGGCAATAATGATAATAATAATAATAATAACTATCATCGTTATCATCATTATTATCCATGTCTTTGTCTTATCAAAATGTAATATCACCCAAGTTCGGCTAAGACACACATCTGGTAAAAAGAAAATCATAGAAATCGGTTCACAACGGTATCCTGCTAACCAGCTAACAAACAAACAAACAAACAAAATCCTAGATCCGGTTCATGAGCCTTATCACCACAAACATTTAATGGCACCTAAGTTGGGCTAAGATGCACCCTTGTAGAAATTTCATATTCATCTGTTCATAACTTTTTGAGTTATCCTGTTAACCAACGAACAAACAAACTAATTAACCAACGGTACCAAAAACATAGCCTCCTTAGCGAATGTAAAGATAATAAAAAATAACAATTTAAAAACTACAACAATTATGATAATAACAATACGGATAAGGATAATAAGAATGACTGTAATATTGAAAATAGCGATGATTTTAACAATAATAATAGTGATGGCGATATGAATAATGATAATATCAGTAATAATGATGATAATGATAATAGCAATAACAATAATGAGAGTGACTGGTAATAATAATGATAATAGATATGATAATGGTGATGATAAGACTAATGATAATGATAGTAGTAGTAGCAATAGCAGTAATACAGTAGTAGTAGTAGTAGTAATAGTTATTATCATTACTATTATTATCATCATAATTATTATTATTGTTATTATCATCATTATTATAAGGTTTATAATAAGAATAACAACAATAGTAATAATAATAATTATGATAATAATGATAATCAATAATAATGATAATGATGGTGATGATGATGATGATAATGATAATAATATTGATATTGACGATAATGATAATGATAGCAATGATAATAATGATAATGATAATAATAGTAATAGTAATGATAATGGTAATAATAGTAATAGTAATGATAATAATAATTATTATTATGATTATTATTATTACTATAATTATGATAATAATAAAAAAATAATAATAATGATAATAATAGCAATAACAACAATAATAACAATAATAATGTAAAAATGATGAAAATAATGATAATGATAATAATGATAAAAATAATGAAAACAATGATAATAACAATAATTATAGTAATAACAATAATATAGATCATAGTTGCATCACTGTCATTATTGTAATTATTACATATGTTATAATAACAATACTGAAGACGACG
>NC_091555.1:10558123-10560623 GCF_042767895.1 Penaeus vannamei | reverse complement strand
AAAAATTTTTTTATATTTATTTAAATTTAAAAAGATATTTTAATATACCAAACAAACCACCTTTTTAGGGTTTGAAACCTTTTTGGGGTTGGGTTTTTTTTTACTTTTTTGGCCCGGTTTTTTTTGGGGTTTTGATAAAGGGGAGGGAAAGTTTTAAAATTTTAAAATGTTTTTTACTGGAAAATTTTCACTTAAAATTGGGGAACCAAAAAAAGGGAATAAAAAATGGGTAACAGGAAAGGGAAAGGAAGGGGAAAATATGGGGAAGGGGGGCCCGCGAAGGGGGCCCTTATTTTTTTAAAACCAATTAATCCAAGAAAAAACCCAATTTAATCATGACCCGGCCCCCTCCCCCCCCTCCCCCTTTTTTCCCTTCTTTTTTTCTTCTTTTCTTTTTCCCTTCCTTCCCCCTCCCCCCTTCCCCTTCCCTCCTCCTTTCCTTCCTCCTCTTTCCCCCTCCCCCTTTCCCCCCCCCTTCCTCCTCTTTCCCCTCTTCCTCCTCCCTCCCCTTCCTCCTCCTTCCCCCTCCTCCTCCCCCAGGGGTTCACCCAAGGGCAAAGCCGGCCGGAGGAAAAGGGGCCCTTTTTTCGCCCCGTTTCCCCCCCGGGGCCCCCCGCCCCTTTTTGCTTTCTGTTGCCCGCCGCCGGAGGGCCGGGGGCCTTATTTTCCTTTTTGGGCTGGAGGAAAGGGGGCTTTACAAAAGGAGATTAAATATTATAAATTTTAAAAAAAATTTTTAATTTTAAAAATTTAAAAGATCTCTCTGCTACACAGTCCTGTCAAAATTCCATGTATCCATTGCGGTTATTTATCCGTCTGACGAGGAACTTGTTACCGTGTTTGTATATGCGTGTGTATATACATATATGTGTATACATATACATATACATATATATATATATATATATATATATATATATATATATATATATATATATATATATATATATACATACTCACCTATTTGTGTGTTTGATTCTTTATGTTTGTGTGTGTTTTTGTTTGTACGTGTGTGTGTTGTGTGCTCGTGTGTTTGTTTGTGTGTTTGTGATAGTGTGTATTTGTGTGTGTTTATAATTTGACTCTGTTGTTCTACTGGCCCAGCTGTTTCACTAAAGTCCTAAACCAAAACAAACGAATCAGTCACGTGTGCGGTAACAGGAACGGTGAAGGATTTGGTGAAAATATGCGCCCGAATGGATACCTGCTAGAAGGGCCATGTATGTGTTTATTGAAACTTCCAATTAATCCAATTGAGACCCAATTAATCATGACAAAGACCGATCACACACACAGCCTCTATCAGGAGGTGCAGGCGGCAGAAGTGCTCTTTGTAAACATGCAGATAATTAACATCGTCACAAACATGCCTTCACCCACTCACACACGAACACATAGTCACACACTGTCCCTCACTCACTAATTCATTCGTCACTGGCTTATCCACGCACTCCCTCAGTCACTTACCCCTTCGTCACTGGCTTATCCACTCATTCACTCACTCACTAACTCATTCATCACTGGCTTACCCACTCAGTCACTCCAACAGATTACAGCTGATTATTGTGGCATAACTTTGCTCGGTCCGGAGACTGGGGCGAGCGGCTTTTGGTCTGCGAACAAAACACTGTTTCTCGCCTGCTTCGAAGCCGGTTTCTGCTTCGGACCGTAAGTCAGCCACAGCCGCCGGTAGGAGACGCGCCCGAGTCCTCTTCGGCGCTGAGAGGAGGGTGAGCGTTTCAGCAGCAAAGGAGATCCCATGAGTTATAGACCTACAAAAAGAATGGGTTCACGTTGACTATTTGATCCTCAAATGCACATTCGAAGCATGGATGAGTACCTGGATGATTTTTTTTTTTCGACGCCGATGTACAACCGACTCCAAAGCCTTAAAAAGCCGCACAGATTGAGGAATCATGTGAGGCGTTTAAAGGCGCGAAACCCCTTCCTCTGTTGTCTTTTTGAGCAATGCGTCGGTCCTAAATTATCATGATTTCCCACACCAAGCACAGGCTAATGCGCTCCTTGGCGTCATAGTAAAGATTTAAAGGAAATGCACTATCTATAACACTACAAAAAGCCTTCAATATCCATGCGCTCTCACATCAAAGCAAAGATGAAACAGATGCTTTTAGTCAGACTGCGCCTCATTTCCCTCCCCGGGAGAGAAGCATCGAGTGTGAACGCCAGTGAAGTCGCGGATCCTAAGCGGTTTCATTAAGAAAGAACATTTACAACAACACCGAGTTCGATTCCTATTGTTGCGGGACTCGTCTGGTGGGGCGGGGCGGCGAGAGGTGGAGCGGGGGCGGTGGAGGCAGAGGTGAGGGAGAGGGGGTGAGGGGTGGAGGCAGAGGTGGAGGGAGAGGGGGTGAGGAGCGGAGGGACGAATGGAATGAGGGAGTGGGGGAGAAGTTAGGCAGGCTGTTGTTCCCGGAAACAGGCCGACGGGGAGGGAGGCGAATGGGAAGAGATGTTTTATAAATTTGTTTTTTAGCGA
>NC_091555.1:10525623-10528123 GCF_042767895.1 Penaeus vannamei | reverse complement strand
AGTAGAAGCGACAGTGACATTGACGCTCACTGTCGCTTCTGCTGCTGTCGACCTTCCACCTCCTCGGAGGCTGCACCGAGGGCAGTCCATCGTCATTGTCACTGTCGCTGCTGCTGTCGAGAAGCGACAGTGACATTGACGTTCCGTGACGTATAAACGCCAGAAGTGCGTCGTGAAGCTCGGAAAGGCCTGCATAAGCGCTTCTGAGTTCGCGTAAGAAGCCAAACTGTCACTGTCGCTGCTGCTGCTGAGGCTCCACCTCGTCAGATGCTGCATCGAGGGTCCATCGTCACTGTCGCTGCTGCTGAGGCTCTACCTCGTCAGATGCTGCACCTAGGGCAGTCCATCGTCACTGTGCACCCAGGGCAGTCCATCGTCACTGTGCACCCAGGGCAGTCCATCGTCACTGTCACTGTCGCTGTCGCTGCTGCTGAGGCTCCACCTCCTCGGGGGTGGCACTGTCGCTTCTGCTACACGGGGGCTGTTGCAGCCGTAGACCTTCCACCTCGTCAGATGCTGCATCGAGGGTCCATCGTCACTGTCACTGCTGCTGCTGCTGCTGCTGCTCCATTGGAGCAGATCCTGCGCCTAGGGCAGTCCACCGTCACTGTCACTGTCGCTGCTGCTGAGGCTCCACCTCCTCGGGGGCTGCACCGAGGGCAGTCCATCGTCACTGTCACTGTCGCTGCTGCTGCTGCTGCTCCACTAGAGCAGATCCTGCACCCAGGGCAGTTCATCGTCACTGTGCACCCAGGGCAGTTCATCGTCACTGTGCACCCAGGGCAGTTCATCGTCACTGTGCACCCAGGGCAGTTCATCGTTGTCGCTGCTGCTGCTGAGGCTCCACCTCCTCGGGGGCTGCACTGTCGAGCAGAAGCGACAGTGACATTGATACTCGGTGTCACTTCTGCTGCTGTCGACCTTCCACCTCCTCCTCGGAGGCTGCACCGAGGGCAGTCCATCGTCACTGTCACTGTCGCTGCTGCTGAGGCTCCACCTCCTCGGGGGCTGCACCCAGGGCAGTCCATCGTCACTGTGCACCCAGAGCAGTCCATCGTCACTGTCACTGTCACCGCTGGTCCACTGGAGCAGATCCTGCGCCCAGAGCAGTCCATCGTCACTGTCACTGTCACTGTCGCTGCTGCTGCTGCTCCACTGGAGCAGATCCTGCGCCCAGAGCAGTCCATCGTCACTGTCACTGTCACTGTCGCTGCTGCTGCTGCTCCACTGGAGCAGATCCTGCGCCCAGAGCAGTCCATCGTCACTGTCACTGTCACTGTCGCTGCTGCTGCTGCTCCACTGGAGCAGATCCTGCGCCCAGAGCAGTCCATCGTCACTGTCACTGTCACTGTCGCTGCTGCTGCTGCTCCACTGGAGCAGATCCTGCGCCCAGAGCAGTCCATCGTCACTGTCACTGTCACTGTCGCTGCTGCTGCTGCTCCACTGGAGCAGATCCTGCGCCCAGAGCAGTCCATCGTCACTGTCACTGCTGCTGAGGCTCCACCTCCTCGGGGGTGGCACTGTCGCTTCTGCTACACGGGGGCTGTTGCAGCCGTAGACCTTCCACCTCGTCAGATGCTGCATCGAGGGTCCATCGTCACTGTCACTGTCGCTGCTGCTCCATTGGAGCAGATCCTGCGCCTAGGGCAGTCCACCGTCACTGTCACTGTCGCTGCTGCTGAGGCTCCACCTCCTCGGGGGCTGCACCGAGGGCAGTCCATCGTCACTGTCGTTGCTGCTGCTCCACTAGAGCCGATCCTGCACCCAGGGCAGTTCATCGTCACTGTGCACCTAGGGCAGTTCATCGCCACTGTGCACCCAGGGCAGTTCATCGTCACTGTGCACCCAGGGCAGTTCATCGTCACTGTGCACCCAGGGCAGTTCATCGTCACTGTGCACCCAGGGCAGTTCATCGTCACTGTGCACCCTGTCACTGGGGTTGTGCTCACTGTTGCTTCTGCAACCGTAGACCTTCCACTTCGTCAGACGCTGCATCGAGGGTCCATCGTCACTGTCACTGTCGCTGCTGCTGCTGCTGCTCCACTGGAGCAGATCCTGCACCTAGGGCAGTCCATCGTCACTGTCGCTGTCGCTGCTGCTGTCCCGCTTCCTCTGGGGCTGCACAGAAGGCATTCCAGCTTCGGGAAGATGGTCGAATCCGCAACAGGGCAGTTCATCGTCACTGTGCACCCAGGGCAGTTCATCGTCACTGTGCACCCAGGGCAGTTCATCGTCACTGTGCACCCAGGGCAGTTCATCGTCACTGTGCACCCTGTCACTGGGGTTGTGCTCACTGTTGCTTCTGCAACCGTAGACCTTCCACTTCGTCAGACGCTGCATCGAGGGTCCATCGTCACTGTCACTGTCGCTGCTGCTGCTGCTGCTCCACTGGAGCAGATCCTGCACCTAGGGCAGTCCATCGTCACTGTCGCTGTCGCTGCTGCTGTCCCGCTTCCTCTGGGGCTGCACAGAAGGCATTCCAGCTTCGGGAAGATGGTCG
>NC_091555.1:10508123-10510623 GCF_042767895.1 Penaeus vannamei | reverse complement strand
AGGTCGCCCAGGAGGAGGAGCCCGAACTGGAAGGAGCCACGGAGGTCGCCCAGGAGGAGGAGCCCGAACTGGAAGCAGCCACGGAGGTCGCCCAGGAGGAGGAGCCCGAACTGGAAGGAGCCACGGAGGTCGCCCAGGAGGAGGAGCCCGAACTGGAAGCAGCCACGGAGGTCGCCCAGGAGGAGGAGCCCGAACTGGAAGCAGCCACGGAGGTCGCCCAGGAGGAGGAGCCCGAACTGGAAGCAGCCACGGAGGTCGCCCAGGAGGAGGAGCCCGAACTGGAAGCAGCCACGGAGGTCGCCCAGGAGGAGGAGCCCGAACTGGAAGCAGCCACGGAGGTCGCCCAGGAGGAGGAGTCCGAACTGGAAGCAGCCACGGAGGTCGCCCAGGAGGAGGAGTCCGAACTGGAAGCAGCCACGGAGGTCGCCCAGGAGGAGGAGCCCGAACTGGAAGGAGCCACGGAGGTCGCCCAGGAGGAGGAGCCCGAACTGGAAGCAGCCACGGAGGTCGCCCAGGAGGAGGAGCCCGAACTGGAAGCAGCCACGGAGGTCGCCCAGGAGGAGGAGCCCGAACTGGAAGGAGCCACGGAGGTCGCCCAGGAGGAGGAGCCCGAACTGGAAGGAGCCACGGAGGTCGCCCAGGAGGAGGAGCCCGAACTGGAAGGAGCCACGGAGGTCGCCCAGGAGGAGGAGACCGAACTGGAAGCAGCCACGGAGGTCGCCCAGGAGGAGGAGCCCGAACTGGAAGCAGCCACGGAGGTCGCCCAGGAGGAGGAGCCCGAACTGGAAGGAGCCACGGAGCTCGCCCAGGAGGAGCCCGAACTGAAAGCCCCGACGACCCAGCTTCAAAGGTTCTTCAATGTGACCTACATCTTGGCTCTGCCACAACCACCTATTCACTTAGAGACTCTTGAACAATTGTTCTACGATAAGATGATCAATTCTCAGTTCGCCACACATCTATTTGAGCTTAGAGACTTTAGTGCCTGGTGCAGTACAGGTGAACTGACCACGTGCAACATCAGCTTCATATTTGTTATAACCCAGGAGGTCCCCCAGGAGGAGCCCGAACTGGAAGGAGCCACGGAGGTCGCCCAGGAGGAGCCCGAACTGGAAGGAGCCACGGAGGTCGCCCAGGAGGAGGAGCCCGAACTGGAAGGAGCCACGGAGGTCGCCCAGGAGGAGGAGCCCGAACTGGAAGCAGCCACGGAGGTCGCCCAGGAGGAGGAGCCCGAACTGGAAGGAGCCACGGAGGTCGCCCAGGAGGAGGAGTCCGAACTGGAAGCAGCCACGGAGGTCGCCCAGGAGGAGGAGCCCGAACTGGAAGCAGCCACGGAGGTCGCCCAGGAGGAGGAGCCCGAACTGGAAGCAGCCACGGAGGTCGCCCAGGAGGAGGAGCCCGAACTGGAAGGAGCCACGGAGGTCGCCCAGGAGGAGGAGCCCGAACTGGAAGGAGCCACGGAGGTCGCCCAGGAGGAGGAGCCCGAACTGGAAGCAGCCACGGAGGTCGCCCAGGAGGAGGAGCCCGAACTGGAAGCAGCCACGGAGGTCGCCCAGGAGGAGGAGTCCGAACTGGAAGCAGCCACGGAGGTCGCCCAGGAGGAGGAGCCCGAACTGGAAGGAGCCACGGAGGTCGCCCAGGAGGAGGAGCCCGAACTGGAAGCAGCCACGGAGGTCGCCCAGGAGGAGGAGCCCGAACTGGAAGCAGCCACGGAGGTCGCCCAGGAGGAGGAGCCCGAACTGGAAGGAGCCACGGAGGTCGCCCAGGAGGAGGAGCCCGAACTGGAAGGAGCCACGGAGGTCGCCCAGGAGGAGGAGCCCGAACTGGAAGCAGCCACGGAGGTCGCCCAGGAGGAGGAGCCCGAACTGGAAGCAGCCACGGAGGTCGCCCAGGAGGAGGAGCCCGAACTGGAAGGAGCCACGGAGGTCGCCCAGGAGGAGGAGCCCGAACTGGAAGCAGCCACGGAGGTCGCCCAGGAGGAGGAGCCCGAACTGGAAGGAGCCACGGAGGTCGCCCAGGAGGAGGAGCCCGAACTGGAAGCAGCCACGGAGGTCGCCCAGGAGGAGGAGCCCGAACTGGAAGGAGCCACGGAGGTCGCCCAGGAGGAGGAGCCCGAACTGGAAGGAGCCACGGAGGTCGCCCAGGAGGAGGAGCCCGAACTGGAAGCAGCCACGGAGGTCGCCCAGGAGGAGGAGCCCGAACTGGAAGCAGCCACGGAGGTCCCCCAGGAGGAGGAGCCCGAACTGGAAGCAGCCACGGAGGTCCCCCAGGAGGAGGAGCCCGAACTGGAAGGAGCCACGGAGGTCGCCCAGGAGGAGGAGCCCGAACTGGAAGGAGCCACGGAGCTCGCCCAGGAGGAGCCCGAAGTGAAAGCCCCGACGACCCAGCTTCAAAGGTTCTTCAATGTGACCTACATCTTGGCTCTGCCACAACCACTTGTTCACTTAGAGACTCTTGAACAATTGTTCTACGATAAGATGATCAATTCTCAGTTCGCCAC
>NC_091555.1:10490623-10498123 GCF_042767895.1 Penaeus vannamei | reverse complement strand
TGTATAACGTTCCCATACGTATTAAATGGGTGCTGGCAGTGAGCTATTTTTCCTATCTTGCGAGATTTTTCTTTCTTATACGGCCGCTACACCCTCCGTGTGCGCATGCGAGAAAGGATCGTCGTAGTCGTAGGCGAGGAGGTCGAACAGAGCACGCTTCACGGACTACGGGAGCTGCGCCGGAACCGACCTGCTCTTGCTGCCGCGCCCAAGCAGCCTTCCACTCGCGTCATGGATTTCCTCCCCGTCAGTTCTGAGTGAAGCGCCGGGGCTGAACTGGCCCTCTGTGATAAGATCAATTCTCAAAATGCATAATTTGAATACTAACCTTCTGCTTAGCTAAGGTAGGAATATGTCAAAATCCGTCCTCAGATTTCCTTTGTTATGAGGAGTATCGTTAAGGAAAAAACGTTTTTGACAGATTCAGACAGAACTTACGGGAATTCATAAGGGAACTCGTCTCATCACATGTATATGCATATATATATATATATATATATATATATATATATATATATATATATATATATATATATATATATATATATATATATATGTACACACACACAGACACGGGATCGCGGGCGGGATCGGCTTCATCTCGCTTCGCCTCAGGATCGACGGCTGACGCGCGCTCTGTAGTTCTGACCGGAGCGCCAAGCCTTAAATTCGTATCATCCTGAGGAGAGCGAGAAGTTATCCTAGGTTCTTGAAACCGATCTATCACCTGTTGATCTATAACTTCAGCGACGGCTCTCCTCATCCTCTCCTGTTTACTCACGTAAGTAGGAGACTTTTGGCCACCGAACCAATTGCGCCAGAGCGTTACGACATGCAAAGGGAGGATAAGGGGTTTAAGCTCCTCCGTTACCACAGATTAATAAAACAGAAATAAACAAAAAAATAAATAAATAAAAATAAATAAATACCAATAACCAACCAACCAATCACAAAAAAAAAAATCAATACCCAATACCCACCCCAAGAAAAACGAAATCCACACGAAAAAAAACAAGACCCTTGATGTCAAGTAAGGGAGGGAAAGAGGAAGGGAGGGAGAGAAAGGAGGAGGATGGGAAGGGAAAGGAGGGAGAGAAAGAGGAAGGGAGGGGATAGGAGAGGATGGGAGGGGATAGGAGAGGATGGGAGGAGAAAGGAGGGAAGGGAGGGAGTGAAAGAAGAAGGGAACAGTCACTGAATGCTCGGGCGAGGCTCGAATTCTCTAACAAAATCCGGCCTCCCAGTAGTCTCTGCACCGCCTCACACGACGTCGCCGAAGGTCTGGACGTCGCAATCACACGCCAGGAGCTTCTGGAACGCATCCTAGGCCTTCTCCGGGGGGACCATTCCTAATTGTCCAGGGCGCTGCAGACCCTTTTCATTGCCACGAGAATAGTGTTTTCCAAGTAGCTCGTGAAGCGGTACTTGGCTCTAATCCTTTCCCAAAGAGGAGCTCTCTCTCTTTCTTTCTTTCCCTCTCGGTCTCTCTCTCTCTCTCTCTCTCTCTCTCTCTCCCTCTCTCTCTCTCTCTCTCTCTCTCTCTCTCTCTCTCTCTCTCTCTCTCTCTCTCTCTCTCTCTCTCTCTCTCTTTCTCTCTCTCTCTCTCTCTCTCTCTCTCTCTCTCTCTCTCTCTCTCTCTCTCTCTCTCTCTCTCATTTGCTCTCTTTCTCTCTTTCGGTGTCTCTCCCCTTGGCATTATTATCTTATTCACAAAACTTTCCTCAATCATCCTCATTCCCCTGATGCCAATGTCGAAAGTCTCCGCATGAGATTGGTCTTTTAGGTCTATGAGCAAACTGATGTCCTCGGTGTCCACGATCTGTGTAAAATAACGTAAGGGCTGTCCAAACATTATAAAGTAAAACGACGGAAATAAAGCAAAGTACATGTCATTTTCTTTTTTTTTCTCTTGGCTATAGTCCAAGAACACAGCCCATTAAAAGGATGAAAAAAGAGAGGAAGGAGACACGGCACTTGTAGTGATGGGGATTCATGGACAAGGATCAGGGCCCTCGAATAATGTTTTTTTAGTAATGCCTCTCACGTATCCGATATCAAGGCATGAATGAGTAAATTAACAGATTACCAGTATTCCTTGGAGCCATTAACTACCTTTTAAAGGACATAAATGCAAGGCCTATGTACGTAAGACGGCTGGCTTTACACATCCCTAGTATTACATGCCTGTATCACAAAAAAGAAAGAAATGCTGAGCGTATATGCGAATTACTGTCTAAAGAAGGAAATGAGTGTAAACATGAGGACATATGGTTTAGGAGACGGTTTACTTGTGCGTTCGGATCCCGCCGTTGCAGGTCGCTGTAAACAGGAAAAATCATGATAGATAAAAAAGTATTTCAAAGCTGTGTGAAGATTTTGATATGTATGGAAATGACAACAGGGATTATGTTAATAACGATCAAAGATGTGAACAATAACGGTAACAACGAGGCTGATGGCTTTTAGTTTTTTTACCTCATAAAAGTATGTTCATACATTTAGGAAGAATTATGTACGCATAAAATTATACAGAATTAATCCTTTTTAACCTATCTATTTCTATCATGGAGTATGTGAAATGAGGATAGTTTACCGTAGATTTTTAATGCTATGAAGATTAAGAATCCCTAAATAGCCTTCTCAGAACAGCCACTGACAGACCGCAATGCATTCCTGTTTTGGAGGCATCTCCCCGCGCCCCACAAGATGATAACATTGATGATTATAAAGACAATCAGTCGGTTTGTTAAAATTGTGATAGACCCGACCCAATGAATTTTCATAAATAAAGATGCAGAAATAAAAGCATATCTTATATATCATAAATATGCATTTAACCATCTATTTGCCGGGTTGATATGCATGTCTAGACTGATAAATATGCATTTATTTCTTTATTTATGCGTCAAGTATGCGAATATTCTTTAGGTCGGGCCTCGCAACTGTAACAAACCGGCCGAATGATAATGGTTATAGTGAAGATAATGACATTAATTACATTATTCAGGTCCGCCAGTCATCTGAACGTAGCTATTGGAACAGGAGAGAGAGAAGAAGAATAGATAAGGATGCATTACGAAGGTAGGAAAGAAAACGTTTGATTTTATATATCTTCCTTGATTCCTGTTATTTGTTTTTCACTTGCTTGTTGGTCGACAAAACTGCTTCCTCTTTGGGTCTTATTCGATTCACCTTCTTGCGTTTCCCTTTTTTTTCACCAGATCTGGCTTCTTGTTTAGTAGATTAGTGTTTACGAATTCACAAGTACAATCTCTCTCTATATCTATCTAATCTACCTGCTGTTGCGGCCACCTGTAACAACGGCACTCTTTGGTGACCGATGTGTTGCGAATGAAAATTAGAAAACAGCCATATTATTATGTCTCAACTCTCTCTCTCTCTCTCTCTCTCTCTCTCTCTCTCTCTCTCTCTCTCTCTCTCTCTCTCTCTCTCTCTCTCTCTCTCTCTCTCTCTCTCTGTCTCTCTCTCTCTCTCTCTCTCTCTCCCTCTCTCAATAGAAATTAGTACATTTTCCATTCTATTTGCAGCTCCCACAGTTTCGCTTGTAATTAAACACCATATCATCCTATTAGATATTCTATTTATTTCTATTCTTTTATATGATTTTTTTTTAATCCGTTTTTTGTATATCAGAACAAACTTCGATATGTTTTGTAGCGTCCAAGATACACCTTGAAACTGCCTCAGAGTGTTCGAGTGTTGGGGTCTCGAGAAGCAGGACCCAGGGCAGTGGAGCTGGTGACCTGTGAATAGGTCAGTTAGCCTGTCAGTGTCGAAGTAACTTTTATTCAGGGATGATTTGTTCTTTCTTATAATTGCTATTAGCAGTATTATAAAAATATCATCATTATTCCCATCGTAATGATAGTAGTAATGACAATAATAGTAATAATAGCAATACTAATAATAATAATGATGTGATAATAGTGAAAAAAATGATAATGATAATAATAATAATAATAATAATAATGATAACAATAATAATAATAATAATAATAATAATAATAATAATGGTAAAATTAACTAATTGCAATAATATTGATAAAAATAAAAGCAATGATAACAATGAAAATGGTTATAATAATAATAACAATAATAACGATGATAATAATAATAATAATAATAATCACCCTTTTCGGCCCGCCCACCACCCGCCCGCCCTCTGTAGACCACTTACACCTGCAAGTCTCCGCCCGCGCTATCTGCAGATTATAAATAAAATCCGAAGGTGACCATATGTGTTCCTACTCCGCCATGGGACACCTAATATTCACGAAGAGACTCCTGACAGACAGACAGACAGAAAGAGGTGACAGACAGAAAGAGAGGGTGACAGACAGACAGAGAGAGAGAGCGAGAGAGACAGAGAGAGAGCGACAGACAGACAGAAAGAAGGTGGCAGACAGACAGAGAGGATGACAAACAGACAGAGCTACAGAAAGACAGACAGAGAGAGCGACAGGCAGACAGACAGAGAGGGAGATAGACAGACAGAGAGAGAGGGTCAGACAGACATACAGAGAAGTGCCGTCACTGTGCAGTCGATGACATTTCTATCAATTTAATAATTTTTTATGGTTTATTTATTTATTAATTTATTTATTTATTTATTTTTTATTATTATTTTTTTTTTTTTGCATTTTTTAAAACTCTTTATACCTGCATCTGCTCCATATGCAGTCCAAGACTCCTTCAAAGACCCTCGTGAGGAGCGGACGCCTCCTGGAGACTTCTGCTGAAGGAGGGCGGCTGCGGCGGCCGGAGGAGCTTGGTGTTCAGAGAGCGACATCAGTAGAGGCTCAGATGGTCCTTCGTGTCAAATCAGTGGCAGGGAAGACACTTGCCTGTGATCCTTTGGCTCCGCCCTTAGGTTTGACAGCTGACGGAAAATTTGCGCTGCGCATTTTGATATGAAGCCAGTGTCTACTTCCCACACATGGCTGAATCTGAGAGGATCTTATGACACAATATATGATTTTTTCTTTTCTTTTCTTTTCTTTTCTTTTTTTACATATTCACGAATGATCTGACAGGTACTGAAATCCTCATTTTCTTCAAGGTCGTCAGTGATAAACCCTACATATCAGCATGATAATTAAGAAAAAAAAGGCATATACTTCTGAATCTGAATATCTGAATAGCTGCAAGCGCTCAAGACCCTCTTCTCGCACTCGAGCACCAAGCGAGGACCACCTCCGAATGTCCCCGAGGAGCAGGCCAAGAGGCGCCATGTGCTCTGGAGTGACGGTGGGGGGGTGGGGGTCATGTGGAGGAGGGGGAGGAGGGGTGAGATGCAGTGAAGGTTCGTTTCTGTACAGCCAGCGTCTAACTATTTTAAAAAAATGATACTAACTCTTAGGTCGCTTTGATTACTTGAATCCGCGCAACTTCGTATTTTTGGAAAAGAAAAAGAAAAAAAAAAGATTTTACCTGCACAGATCCGTGATTATTTGACCAATTCTTCTGGAATATGCCAGGGAGGAGGAGAAATTTTCATGCAAGAGAGCACACCGTCTCAAGTGACTAAATCCGTTCATAAGTGGCTTCAGAAATGGAATCGAGCTCACGGCTGAGAATTCTCGTTTACAAAAGAGCATTTTCAAAGCAGATTGGGCTGTGATTCTCCAGGCGACGCTTACGACCACAACGGTTGTGTTACAATCACACTCCCTGGTTACTCGACACGCCCTCGCTGGATTCGAAACGTAAACAACAATAAAACGCAATAGTCTCTCCTTCTCCTCCTCTTCCTATTCTTCCTCCTCTTCCACCTCCACCTCCTGCCCCACCACCTCCACCTCCTCCACCACCACCACCTCCATCTCCACCACCTCCTTCTCCTCTTCCTATTCTTCCTCCTCTTCCACCTGCACCTCCTCCACCACTACCTCCTCCACCTCCACCACCTCCTCCCCCTCCACCACCACTACCTCCACCTCCACCACCACCACCACCACCGATAATACCCTGACGATCATAATAAAGATAACGACAACATCCCTGAATAAAAGTTACTTCGACACTGACAGGCTAACTGACCTATTCACAGGTCACCTGCAACACTGCCCTGGGTCCTGCTTCTCGAGACCCCTAACACTCGAACACTCTGAGGCACTGTTTCAAGGTGTATCTTGGACGCTACAAAACACCACATCATCGGTTTGTTCTGATATACAATATATATATATATATATATATATATATATATATATATTTCATATAAAAGGACAATAGAAAAAAATATTAGAATGCCTAATATGGTGGTATGGTGTTTAATTACAAGCGAAACATCGTGGGAGCTGCAAATAGAATGGAAAATGTGCTTGACAACTCTATATCTTCTACTGTTTATTTCCTACTCTTCGCTTCGCTAGGTTATGGAAACTTTCAAATGTATTTCCCTTGTTATTATGAAAAGTAAAGTTGCATGAAGTATCCGCCGCCAGTGAGCTCTAAGTCCGAATCAGATAAGTGCATAATTTCAATCACCACGTATTTCTCTTACTGATTGAATAATAACAATAAATCAAGATAAACAGCCTTTTATTTGATATTTTCCAGCATGTCAGGTTATGTCATTGAGGCACAGAATGATTTTGTTCTCTTAGCAAAACTTTCGTACTATCGTAACACATCGAAGTCACCAAAGAGTGCCGTTGTTACAGAGCCGCAACAGCAGGTAAATTAGATAGATAGGTATAGAGAGATTGTACTTGTGAATTCGTAAACACTAATCTACAAAACAAGAAGCCAGATCTGGTGAAAAAAAGGGAAACGCAAGAAGGTGAATCGAATAAGACCCAAAGAGGAAGCAGTTTTGTCGACCAACAAGCAAGCGAAAAACAAAATACAGGAATCAAGGAAGATATAAAAGCAAACATTTCCTTTCCTACCTTCGTAATGCATCCATGTCTATTCTTCTTCTCTCTCTCCTGTTCCTCTAGCTACGTTCCGATGCCTGGCGGTGACCTGAATGACTGTAATGTAATTAATGTCATTATCTTCACTGTAACCATTATCATTGTCTTTATAATCATCAATGTTATCATCTTGTGGGGCGCGGGGAGATGCCTCCAAAACAGGAATGCATCGCGGTCTGTCAGTGGCTGTTCTGAGAAGGCTATTTAGGGATTCTTAATATTCATAACACATTTAAAAATCTACGGTAAACTATCCTTATTTCACATACAGGGGTAATTTTCTGCGACTCACAGAGTGCTCTCCAGGCTTTGAACACACTAGACAAAGGTGCAGGAAATATCCTGAAATGACCAGGATAAATGTGTATCGTGCAAAAGAACGAGGCCATGATATACGTTTTGTGTGGATACCATCGCATGTTCGAATCCCCAGGCATGATCATGCTGACCGCCTAGCAAAATCAGCATGTGACAAGCAAAGTGTGGATATAGATCTTGGGGTACTTCTTGCTAGGATTTCACACATCATCAAAACTACCTTCAAAGAGGACTTGACAGA
>NC_091555.1:10455623-10465623 GCF_042767895.1 Penaeus vannamei | reverse complement strand
ACCCGCCAACCCGCCAACCCGCCAACCCGCCACCCCGCCAACCCGCCAACCCGCCAACCCGCCACCCCGCCAACCCGCCACCCCGCCAACCCGCCACCCCGCCAACCCGCCACCCCGCCAACCCGCCACCCCGCCAACCCGCCACCCCGCCAACCCGCCACCCCGTCACCCGCGCCTTAGTCTCGCAGGCATTTTTATTAAAGTCACTTGCGGCTAAATCCACACGCCAGTTTTGTCAAGACAGTCTCTGTAGGGCTTCAGAGACTGTGAATATGGATTTGGTTATTTTTATAACCTTGGGGCGTATTTCTGTCCAAGTCTCATTATTTGGATGGCGTTTAAGTCACCAGTATAGAAATAAAGACATTTATTTTCTAAATTGTATGTAGTAAATATGCAAAATTCGAAATACACAGTTTTCTCTAACACTGTATATTATCGTTTTTTTATTCATATCCTTTCTCATATTTTCCATTTTCTATGATTCTTTCTCTTCGACGACGCCTCCAAAGTGACGTTGTAACTCTTGAAAGGTGGTGATGGTCGTCACACAGGTTTTCTTTTTTCCTTTTAATAATGATGATGTTACGTTTGGGTACTTTGGCTCATCCTTCCTCATTTCCATATTTCCTTCTTTTCGAGTCATGTGTGTGACATTGCCTACGGCTCTCTTATGGGGTATAAGTACCCATGGTTTTGGGAAAGAAAAAAATGCACTTGTGTAAGCTATCATTATTGTTACGATTATCAATACTACATAGCATTAGCATTGTTATTATTTGTATTACTATAATTATAATTCTTTATCAGTATTACTATTATTTATCATTATCATTATTTCCATTATAATTCCCATTATTACCTCCGCCTAGGTGGTAAGTTTTTCGTTATAAAAAGTTATAAACAGATCTTTGTTAATTTTTGTTACGAGAGGTATGTCTTAGTCCAACTTAGATGCTATTAAATTTTAGTGGTGATCTGGATCATGATTCGAATCCAAGAATTAAAAAAAAAAATTAATTGGCATTGCGAGATAGGGAAACGCGGATGTCACCAAAGTGCTTGATAAAGAGGCGATTTTATGTATGAGTATTTAGATTGAATCAGAGAGCCTATTATCTTGGCGGAGGTGTTGCCATTATCATTATTATCAAAATTACTATCATTATCATCATCATTATTATTATTATCTTTATTGTCATTATTATTGTTATTATTATCAGCATTATTATTATCATTATCATTATTATTATTATTATTACGATTATTATCACTACCATCCTGATTATTCCTGTTCTCATCATGATTATTATTATCCTTATTATCATCTTTGCTGTCATTATCATTATTACCATCATCATTATCATTAACATCATTATTGTTATCTTGATTATTATTGATATCATGATTATCATATCCTTATCACAATTATCATTATTATTATTAACATTTATTTTATTGTTATTACTATTAGTATCAGTATTATTGTAATTATCAAAATCATTATAATTGTTATTACTACCACTTTTACTATCAATATCATTTCGATCATTATTAGTACTATCATTATCATTGTCATTCTTGTTACTTATTATCATCATCATCATCTATATCATCATCATCATCAACAGCAGCAGCAGCATTACCATCAATATTATCATCAGCATCATTATATCATATTATATCATATATTATATCAGCATCATTATAATGACCTTCATCATTAAATCTAATGGAATCTTACGTTTGGATAAATGAACTCTTCATGATTACTTAGTCATAAACCAAACGGTTATCACTCTCTGTATCATCATCTTTTAATGTCATTATCATTCTTTATTATCATTTTCATTATCATTGTTATTATCATCATTATTATTACTATTATTATTTTATTATTGTTGTAAGTATTGGCATTATTTTAATTTTAGTTATTTTTTATCATCAATTTATAATTTTCATCATTATCATGACTCCATATCGTTTTTTTATTTCTTTATTGTTTTTACTGTTGTTACCGTTGTTCATTCGTTATATATTCTTTTAAGTATCATTGTGATCACCATAACTATCATCTCCCTCATCATTCATAATCCAATAAAAGCGCCTGACTCTCTTTTGTGACGTCGAGGAGCGCCCAAATTCGAGGCGAACAGGCTCATAAGGACCAGAGATCAAAGGATAAGCCTCTCGCTCGCTGCAAGCCCACGCCTTCGGCACCCCCGGCGTGAGGCGTGGCAGCACCGTCGCTCCACAAAGGCCGTATCTCGAGCCCCGCCCACGATATCCTCCTTCGCAGAGATATCGACTCTCACGCCCCCAGAGGCCTCCATGTTGGTCGAGGCGAGTCCTTTCGCAGACGCACTCGACGCGGCGACCCTGGCTGGCTGAGGCGCCGCGCCCCGGGGAGGGCAGCGTCGGGCCCCGCCGGCGTCTGCGCAGGATAGGCGAAGGGGTTTGTTTTCTTAGTGGTCTGACGCCGTCGGCATTGGCTCGTTAGTCTCCGTCCGTGTTGCTGCTTATTTTTCTAGGGTTTTACTCCTATTCTCATTGTTATTTTCAGCTGTTCAATAGCAGTAGCGTCAACGGCAGCAGCGGGCGTGGCTGTGAGGGGAGAATCAAAGGCTGGCGTCTTGAAACATAGATTTTAGTAGTACTTATTGGCGTCGTCGGAGCTCATGGTGATCAGTGATGTCATAATCAGCTCGAGTTATAATCAGATTCATTTTGTACAAATAACAAGATGATTGAAACAGCGAGAGAGGAACGGGGAGGGGGGAGAAAGTAATACATAGATGTGTGTATGTGTTTGCTGTGTGTGTGTGTATGTGTGTGTGTGTGTGTGTGTGTGTGTGTGTGTGTGTGTGTGTGTGTGTGTGTGTGTGTGTGTGTGTGTGTGTGTGTGTGTGTGTGTGTGTGCGTGCGTGCGCGCGTGAGTGTGTTTTGTTACATCTATTTCACGGTTTCTTTGTATTACCAAAAATGAATAAAGAAAGAAAATATTTCCAGGCTAATAGATATAGAAATAGATACACAAACAGATAAATATCTGAATTTCATAAAGATAATCAAGTATCAACCGACACGAATCCTTTGCAGTGAGGTAACAAAATAGCGCGATTATATCCATAACGCGAGTTCATTGTTAGGACGAAGCGGTTTTAGTGTTTTTTGCATTTATTCTATTGGAAATATCCTGCGTCATCCGATATAAATGTTTCATAACCGAACGAGTACAGCGTAGAAGAGTAAAAAAAGTATGCATGTTTTCTATGACTTTTTCACTGTATGTAAAAGTGAAGTTATCACTTGATTGCTTGCGGGAATAGAAAACACCAACTAAAAAAGTGCACAGCGTAAAAGCTTAGCTATTTTTGTTTTCCAAACTGTAAGATACTGCAGCCTTCATTTCCTTTCGTCTCGTTTTATCGTCCTGCAGTTTCCTTTTACATCAGTTATTATGTACACCATCTACGGGGTTTACGAAGGCAAATCGGGTGTTTCAGCATCCAGTGGAATTACCAGGATCTGTCGAAGAGGATAAAACTTATCTGCTGAAGCCCGATGATGTATATCCCAAAGGTTATATATATTTTCTCTTTCTTTCTTTCTGTGTATACCTGTGTATATATATATATGTATATATAATATACATGGGTATATGTGTGTGTATATATACATACATATTCGCACACACACACAAATGCGAGCGCGCATATATATAACGGGACTAAATATATTATTTATATTTCTTGAGCATTTTTAGCCTTCCAGCGTTGCATTTGAGCCACAGGTGATGCAGAATAACAAATTTCCAATCCAGTTTTCTTTAGCAGAGCCTCGAGTCATCCCTCCCAGTGAATAAACAATAATTATACTGTCCAAACACTTCACAAAAATCCCGATAGGTCCATATAAATCGCAATAGTTGCCAAAAGAGACTCACGATGGGTCACAACGGTGGGGGGGGGGGCGTGGCTGGACTGCAACTGCCGGTGTAAGGGCGAGAAGCAGCGATATGGCTGGCCTGTGCTGAGGCGGCAATCTTCGGCCAGTTTACACCTTGTTGCCTCCGCCAAGGGGTTATGTTCTTGGCAGCTTCGCTTATTTTGTTCGTTTTTTTTCGATGGTTAGCAGGATAACTCAAAAAGTTATGAACATATTTTTAAGAAATGTTTACCATAGGTGTTTCTTGGCCAAATCTATTTGCCATTCAATTTTGGTGGCGATCCTGATGTTACTTTTTCGTTTGTTAGCAGGATAACAGAACTGTTTTATGAAATTCTTACCAAAGCTGTCTTAGATGCCGCTAAATTTTGGTGATGCGGATCTAGGATTTGTGTGTGTGTGTGTGTGTGTGTATTGCGGCTGCTAATTTCAGTAGTTCCTGCGCAATTCTCTCATATATATATTTAAACCGCGTATTTCGATGTGGTTATGAGATAATCAATGCGAATGTCGGTGTCTTCTTATCTCGAGGCCTTCTGTCGATTTTCTGAAATGGATATTCCACAGGTGTAATATCTATGGGTTTACAAGTACGGATTTATCCTTGGTTCCTAATATGAAACTCAACGTTGAGAGATCAATATCAAACATTGCTAGAACTTATGAAGTAAAATTGAACATACAACTAAACTGTCAAATATTTCAAGATTGTGATTCATTAAGAGAGAGAAACATGAGAACAATACCTATGTTGTTTTTTTTCTCGACGCGTGTCTGGAGAGGGCAGCAAGCAATGCTCTGTCTCTATCCTCCTCACTATCACCTCCACTCAGCAAGCAGTCAAGCAAGTAGTCTTTATTTGGACTCATCGGACGCTATCAAGCTTTCATACTGAATTTTTTCTCCGATTTACTAGCCCCTGTAAGCTCTTACGAAGGGAGAGGAACCAACTTCTTGTGGGAACCAGGCCCCTCGATCGTAGCTTTTTTCTGTGTATTTTTCTTCCTTGGCCAAATGATTGGTAGCTTGCAGACGTTCTCCGAGATCTGACACACATTGGTAAGTAGATGTAGTCCTTCGTTCCTTCAGGTTATCATCCCAAACGTCCAGAACCTCTTGCAAGAATCCTCTGTATGGACTCCCATATACTGGTTAAAATGGAAAAGGACTAAGAGAACGAATATTGTTCACAAGGAAAAACATATATATATTCTTTTTCACGGTAGTGTCTTCAAAACAAAGATCTCAAATTCATGTTGCCGAACCACTTTAGGTCATTCCCTGATCACTAATCCTAACATGTTCACCTCTGTGGCGCGTTAAAAGTTCATCTATTGCCAGAATACTATCATGTTGGCGAATTTGTTAAATTTAAATTTAGTTTTTGTGCACTTCTTGGTGTTGGCAGACCTTTTGCTTGACGATGTCCGCTCTGGCACTTGATTGAGGGCGTCTTGTAACAAGATATTGCCGTACCCTGGTTTATGTGTCATGTCATGTCATGTCCACGTATTTGCAGATCTTCACGCTCGGAGTATTATCATCATATGTCATTACCAGGAACAACAGTGGCTCGAGGACCGTTCCTTGAGGGACACCGCAGTGAAGTTCAATCTCATTGGACGTTTTGTTGCCTGCACGAGTCCTCTGGGAGCGGAGGTCGGTGAAGGAGGATGTCCATTTCCCCCGGCCCTCGTGAGATCCCAGAGAAATCATTTTCCTAATCAGTGGTGTGATCGATGAGATCAAATGCTTTCCTCATATATATCTATATATACATATATATGCACACGCACACACATATATGTGCATGTGTGTATGTAAATATTTTTGTGTGTGTGTAGATAGATAGATATTTCTACACACACACATATATATAAATATATACACACACATATGTGTGTATGTGTATGTGTGTGCGCGCGCACATGATATATATATATATATATATATATATATATATATATATATATATATATATATATATATATATATATACATATATATACACACACACACACACACATATATATATATGTGTGTGTGTGATGTTTTCATATATATACATATTTTTTTTTTATGAACAGTGTAATTTTTAAGGCAACCGACGTACAAAAGGCAGCCTTTCCTCAGAACTCTATGCAAGTTTATTCATGGACTGCAGTCTGGAAACAAAAATGTTCCCCAAAAGCTCGGCGTTTTCTGTTCCGGCGCACCTGATGCCGCTAACCAGCTCAGCAAACTTCATTTACCGGCTGCTGGCGTCCGTGCGCTGCCGTCGGAACTCTGATGCATTGCAGTAAATATCTTCAAACATCGATTTTCTCGCATCGACTCTCCAGCGGGAGTTTCTGTTTGCAAGCGCCGTCCTTCTTGCAGTTAGGTATGTCTGGGTATCATATGATTGTGGTACTAATATTGATAATTATGATAATGACGGCGACGATGATGATGATGATGATAATAATAATAAAACTATGATAATAATGATAATAAGTCCTTCTTACAGTTGGGTATGTCTGGTTATCATATAATTGTAGTACTAATATTGATAATTATGATGATGACGGCGATGATGATGATGATAATAAAAATAATAAAGCTATGATAATAATGATAATAAGTCCTTCTTATAATTAGGTATGTCTGGGTATATAATTGTGGTACTAATGATAATTATGATAATGACGGCGACGATGATGATGATGATGATAATAATAATAAAACTATGATAAAAATGATAATAAGTCCTTCTTGCAGTTGGGTATGTCTGGTTATCATATAATTGTAGTACTAATATTGATAATTATGATAATGACGGCGACGATGATGTTGATGATAATAATAATAAAACGATGATAATGATGATAATAATAATAATGAAACGATGATGATAGAGATAATGATAATGATAACAACAACATTGTTAATGATGCTGATAGTGAGGGTGACTATAATAATAACAATAATGACAATAATAATAATATGGACAACAATAATGATAATAATAATAATATGGACAACAATAATGATAATAATAACAATATGAACAACAATAATGATAATAATAATAGCAATTATGATCATAACGACAATAACTATAATAATGATAATGACAATAATAATAATAACAATAGTGATGATAATGATAACGATACATATACACGAGCTAACAACGCTTCTGTCCTCATAATCATTAATAAACACCACAAATAGCTTAATCATTATTGTTTCTGTTGCATTTATGGTCGTTACTGATGCATAGAGTGTTGATTTCCAATTGGTCTGATTACTGTTATTGTGTTATAATTGTTGTTTATATGAAAAGTTACATCATAATCAGTATTAAATTGTCAATATTGCCACTCCTATTTTTATCAAGACAAGTTATTATCTATTGTTATTACTATTGTTATTGTTGTTATTATCATTATCACTATCATTATTATTATTACACTCATCATAATCATTGTTACCATTACTGTCATTATCATTATTATTTGTGTTATTGTTATTATCTTTATTAGCATTATTATTGCTGTCGTTATTGTTATTACCATTATTATTACAATTATCATCATCATTATTATTATTATTATCATTGCTATTACTATTGTTATCATCATCATTACTCATTATTATTATTACCATTATCGGTATTATCATCATTCATAGTAATATTATCATTATTATTATCATTATCTTTATCGTTATTATTCCATTATTATCATCATTGTTATAGTTATTACCGTCATCATCATTATTGGCGTTATTATTATTATCATTATCATCATTATTATCATTATTATTATCATTATTTTGTTACTACTACAATTATCATCATTGTCATCATCATTATTATTGTTGTTGTTGTTATCAACTATTATTGTTATTCTCATTATCCTTATCATTAATACGATTGTCTTATCTTCCCCATCATTATCATTACTGCAGCAGTCCAACATTATTCAGCCGGACTGGATTGATATTCATTAAAAATGTTACATGGGTGAAAATGATCAACATATACAGGATGTGTACATAATCAACCAGAAAGTGTTATACATACTAATGAGTGTTTTCCCAACCGTTAGTGAGTAGGATGAGGTGACATTCCTTGCATCCGGTGTTCATGATATTTTTATGCAACCCGTAAATAAAGAAGCGAATCATAGAAATCAAATACTTAAAATGAATGAAAATTAGTCACGAACGCAGTATAGAAGTCAGTGACCCTACCGATGAATTCTTAAAGCTCCCTTCTTGTAATAAATCTGTAATCATAGACGATACACTTACAACAGTAGTAGGTAGCACAGAATACATTCAATCTTATTCACGCCCGTATCCATCACACGGCAAAATACAAACCAAAAATTCTTCATGATATCAGTATTAAAGTTTGGAATACAGAACTCCCTCCGTCCAGCATCAGACCAAAAAGGTTATGATCTTCATGAACAAATAATCTATCATATTCAACGTGTCTCATAACTAAAACAATGTACTATATCCATGACATGATCATACGGATTTCAACACTAAGCCTTTTACTGATGCAGTGTTATTAGTCTTTTTTGTAGTATTTTTGAAACCCCTAACAACATCAAAAGCCAGACGGGGGCGCATAGCCGCATCCACCCTTCGCTTCCAGCCACGGGAGATCCCTTATGGCGAGTCGTCAGGCAGGTCCTCGACCCATCTTTAGCTCTTTATGACAGGTCTGTCCATCTACTGACTTCCTAGTCTGACAGCCCAGAGACATGGACTGGACTACGAAGTTATGTAAAGCTCTCTGTGACCTTAATGTCCTCGCCACAAGCCTGTATTGCCTGAACAGGTTCTCCTAATAGGCCCCCCAATTTCTGGATCTTGGTCTTGGGTTTCGCCTCATTGCAAAATGTATGCAGAGCCGCCACCAGAGATTCCAGAGACTCGGATAAAATTCCTAAAGATGCACAGGCAGAGACCTGGCTCGAAAATTAGAGGTTATTTAGATCCTTAACCCACAGGCCGCAGATGGCATGGTGTACTTGCAATTTCTTTATTTTCTTTCATTTTTTTCTTTATTCTTTTCTTTTTTTTTTTGCGCTTTAACTAGATCTATTTCATGTCAATGGTGATGGAAATTAACAAAACTACACGATAAATATCTAATGAGTTTACGCATTTTACGACGCATAATGTGATTAAAACAATCGATGATAACTAAAAATAATAGATAACCAATTTAAGATAGTTATTATACGAAAATGCAATAGTCATTATTTTAGAAAGTATACTAAATCAGTAACGAATGGTGATGAAAATAAATTTTTGGTCATATGATTTAATAACATTGAATTGTTATCATAAGCTCAATAATGAGAATTATGGGAAAGTATTAATCTAAAATGGCAAAGACAAAACACAGGACACGGGGTTCGGACACGGGGTAAGCCTAAAACAGAGAATTCACAGTTCCACCGCACGCTGCTGTGTGAAATCTCCCCACAACGGCGCGTATCATAAACAGATGTAGTAAATCCTTTTTCATAGAACTCTTTTTCACGACATGGATATGGAACAAAAAAGGGGCATTGTATCTCCACCGATATATATTTCGAAAATATTTGCTTTTGACATCTCTCTATTTTTATTTTGCTCCGATTTCCTAGTCTTTTTTGTCTCATTCCTCTGCCCCCTCTCTTTCTCTCCATCGGTATAATGAAAAAAACGCACTTGCAATTAAGACAATGTATATGCAGTCGCAATCATATAACTGCATTCGGCGTGACTTCGTTATTCAGCCTAGCAGAACACATTGCAAGAAGGGAAAGCAAAAGCGATATTTTAAGTCGACGGCAGAACGCGAGCTTCATTAACACAGTCATTAGAATCAGGCGAGTATTCAGGAGTCGCGGCCGTAGTGACTCTCAGGCTCGAGGGGCGATTGAAGGCTTAGCTTCGGCCCGAATCGCGATGAAAGGAATAAACGGTAAGTGTATATTTTGCAATTACGGATTCGAGATCTTTCATTCCAGCGGCTTGCCATATGTTTCCTCTTGCAACT
>NC_091555.1:10428123-10430623 GCF_042767895.1 Penaeus vannamei | reverse complement strand
TGAATCCCACAGAATCCAAGCAGCGAGAGAGTCAAGTCACGGGGTGGGGGTTGGGGGGCGGGCCGGGAGGGGTGGAGGGGGTGGCGTCGCGTATTGGCTGCCAGATGAAGGAAAGAAGGATAGTTCGGGGGAGGTTGCCAAGTTCCCTGTTGTTGCGAGGGGAGGTAAGCAAGTGAAGCCTCAGAAGGGAAGAAAAGCCCTTGAGTCCTTGACTTCTTGAATTTGTCTCTCATTCCTTAATAACAGGGAACGTTACACAAGCTGGAGGTTTGCTCTGAGGCGCTCCAGTGTTATGAAGCTCTCTTCAACGATTCAAAATGGACTTTTTAATTTTGACACGCTTTCAGGTCTGTTATCACGGAGCTGTAATTCAGGGGTTAAACCTTACATTCAGCGTTGTATATCTGGCAGAACGCTGACATAGAGTGGTATAGAGTAACAGGTTTAATTGGAGCTTCCCAAGGCGATAGCAGCCGGGAGGGGGGGGGGGGTCAGAGAGGCTCTTCCACAGCGGGGAAAGTCCCCCGGGAAGTAATTGTATTGCAACATGACACCGAGAGCATATATGTGTGTGTGCGTGTGTGTGTGTGTGTGTGCATATATATACATATGCATATTTTTGTGTATATATATATATATATATATATATATATATATATATATATATATTTATATATATATATATATATATATATATATATATATATATATATATATTTATATATGTGTGTGTGTGTGTCCATATATATACATATGCATATATGTGTGTGTGTATATATATATATATATATATATATATATATATATATATATATATATATATATATATATATGTATATATATATATATCTATATATATGTGTGTGTGTGTGTGTGTGTGTGTGTGTGTGTGTGCATATATATACATATGCATATTTTTGTGTATATATATATATATATATATATATATATATATATATATATATATATATATATATATATATATATATATATTTATATATGTGTGCGTGTGTGTGTGCATATATATACAAATGCATATTTGTGTGTGTGTGTGTGTGTGTGTGTGTGTGTGTGTGTGTGTGTGTGTGTGTGCGCGTGCGTGCGCGCGCGTGTGTGTATGTGTGTGTGTGTGTGTGTGTCTGTATGTGTGTCTGTATGTGTCTGTGCATATATATATACACATACATACATACATACATATATATAGATATAGATATATGTATGTTTCTATGTATTTATGTACGTATTGCATGTATGTATATATATACATACATATGTATGTATGTATATATAGGGTGTCCCCCCCCAAAAAAAAAAGTATACACCCTTTAGCAACTGATAACTCAATTGATATTTTTTTCTTTCTAGGTTAAACCCATTGGAATTAATGATAGACTAAGCGTTGCATAAAGGAAATTCATTCTAAAATGCTACTGGAAGTGTGAAAAAGCAGTTAAAGTTTGAGGGAGTTTCAAACAGATCCACCAACGCGACTTACCATCGTTCGAATTAGAGATAAGTTTGAAGCCAAAGGACCTGTTCAGAGTGTCCACGAGAAGCGCCCCGGAAGACCACGAACATCAACAACTCCCACGAAGCAAGAAAGAGTGCTGGACACGTACCACCAAATCCAAGAAAATCTGTGTTGCAACTGAGTCGTGAGGGAGATATTTCAAAGTCGTCCATCCAACGCCTTTTGAAGCGTTGTCGATGGAAAAGTTACATTCTAAGACTAGTCCATGGTATTAATGACGATTATCCAGACCGAAGGGTGTAGTATCGCGAGTGGTACTTGGCACGAGGTTAAGATCTCCAACAAAGTTTTTGTCCAATTACGAGGCAACATTCAAATTAAATGGTACAAATAGCCACCACAATTACACCGACTTGGGACCTGGAACACCATGTTGATAATTTACCAGGCGTAACAGTGTGGTATGGCTTATCATCAAGAGGATTAATTGGAATATTTTTTTCTTCTTCTTTCTTTCTTTTTTTTTCTTTTTCTTTTTTCCTTTTTGACACTACTGTAACTGGTCCCGTTTACTTCAACTTGCTGCAACAACCTGTCATGTCAAGCCCCAAAGAAGACCGATGGCGCACCCCCACACTACCATCGCGATGCTGGATCCTTCCTTGATAAGATCGTCGCAGAGGGCTTCGCTTGTGTATGTGTGAGTGTGTGTGTGTGAGTGTGTGTTTGGAAGGAGTTTCGTAGAAATACCTTCCGCGGTCACCAGATCTCACGCCACTAGACTTGTTTATGGGGATACCTAAAAGGCAGAGTCTACTCTATGATACCTGTAACAGTTGCTAAATTGGGAGCAGCCGTTGAACGAGAATGCACACAAATACTAAACAAATTATTTCGTGACATTTGCGACTCCATTGTTTCATGTTGTCAGCAGTGCCTGGGTCAGAACGGACGTTTGGAAAGAGGCGTTGACAAAACAATAAAATAAAATGAATTGCATTTTAATAAACAGAAACTAAAATGTAT
>NC_091555.1:10415623-10420623 GCF_042767895.1 Penaeus vannamei | reverse complement strand
AAATCGTGATTCAAGTTCTTTTAAGTTTCCATAATTGGGTTAAAGTGTCCACATTGCACCTCCCGCAGCTCCGACCGCTACCCGTACATAAAGATGAATTTCGTAGTCACTAAGGACAGTGAGGAATAAATGGAGAATCTCATCCTGCTCTTTAATTTGCAGTCCGCACCGCCCGTAGTCCGGAGAGAACCTGCAATTAGAGAAAAAGAGAAGCCCCGCTTTATAAATGTCACTCCCGTTGCTTTTCAAAATGAGCTCCATTCCCTTCCTCTCCTTTTTAGTTTCCCTCTTTGGCCATTGCGTCTGCTAACCAGGTAAGTCGGAATTGCGTGCGTGTCGGTGGAAAATTCCCTCCCCTCCTTGCATAACTTGCTTGCCTTCGCCGCTTCTAAATACGTGAAAGGGACGCAGTTGTCAACAAGAGCGTCGGTTCTGCTGTCTCATTCCCTGCTCGGCGGTTCCCTACGTTTATATTCGAGTATTTTAACTTTAGATTTCTTAATCATTCCGAGTATTATCATAATGTAGATATAAGGGACTGACATTGCAAAGGTATCGTCTAGTATAGATATTCTACCCCTCTTCTCCGTTCTTTTACTAACGATACCCACGGCATGTTTAGGGCTGGGTAAGCTTAGGCAGCCGAAGGGAGGCGGCTCCGACGGCTGGAAAAATCCTAAGGGCAAAGGTCACGACCGTGTCAGACCTTTGCCTTCAGGTTTACGCCCCGGGAACGCTTAATATGTCATGCCTGCCTGTTTGGTAGCGGTTAACGATATGGTTTGTTTTATGCCTTGTTTCCATTATTAGATATGCATATATACATATATGCATCAATGTACATCACGATATTTAATTCCATTATTTTCCTAATATACACACATACATATTCATATATATATATATATATATATATATATATATATATATATATATATATATAGAGAGAGAGAGAGAGAGAGAGAGAGAGAGAGAGAGAGAGAGAGAGAGAGAGAGAGAGAGAGAGAGAGAGGGAAATGTATGCAGATATATATGCATATATACAGATAGATAGATAGATGTATCACACACACACACACATATGTAACATATTTGTTACACATTCATTTCGTTATTTTTGGTAATTAAATAATTGTAAACATTTGGAAAATACATTGGCTTATGAAATATTGCCAAGAGTTTTATTCTATTTTCCAAATAACATATCAAAAGTTTACCATTATCTAAATAGCGGATCCAGGTGATATTAGGCGCAGGAGAGTGAGAGTAGCTGCTTAGGATAATGCAGAGTCATATATTTATATACGGCTCTGGGATAAGGCTAACGAAGGATATTTCCGTCTGACGAATATAGATATGAATAGTCAGTTCCAACAATGTTTAAGGACTTTTATAGAGAAAATATGATGAATTAAAATAAAACGATGTGATAAGATTTCATGATCATCATTTTCGAAATGATATGATAACTTATTTCTTAAATCAGGTCTTATATATTCATCAAATTAACAACTAAACGGGAATAAAAGCGATTCCTCTCTCTCTTCCTAAATATTTCAGTGATTATTGCATTTCTTTGCCTGGTTTCCGTAATTTCCCTCCACCTCACATTCGAACCATCCTAATTATATCCTGGTTGTTCGAACGTTGGCCTCATTCATCAACACCGGACTGTATTCTCTGCACACAATATTGTCAAAGGAAATAACATTATGTTTACTGATCTATAACGAATGAAAAAAAAATTATCTGCAAATATAACTGAAATTAACGGTACATGATGAGCCTGTTTACTGAACCATAACAAATTAAAAAGATTATCTGCAAATATAACTGAAATTAACTGTACATAACGAGCCTTCTATAAGAATTTTTTTAACTAAATGGTACAAAAGAAGAATCATTTTTTGGACTGAAATCTCCCATCTAACATCCCAGTCACCCGGTAATAACTGTAATGTAGATATATACACTAAATAAATGGTTCAGCTTACATCGCAATGTTCTAGGTTTTATTGTGACAAGAGTTGATTAAATGCCACAGCCGGAAGCTCTTAAAGTTACCGGCCCACACCATCAGCCCGCCCACTTTATTAACAATAGTTTTCTTTGTTACATCTTTACAATACCTGATTTTTATGGGCCTTTGAAAAAAAGAACTCTTAAACTCTTAAAAACTCTTAAAGTTACCGGCCCACACCACCAGCCCGCCCACCTTATTAACAATAGTTTTCTTTGTTACATCTTTACAATACCTGATTTTTATGGGCCTCTGAAAAAAGAACTCTTAAAAACTCTTAAAGCTACCGGAAAAAAAAACTTAAACTCTTAAAAACTCTTAAAGTTACCGGCCCACACCATCAGGTCGCCCACTTTTTTAACAATAGTTTTCTTTGTTGCATCTTTACAATACCTGATTTTTTGGGCCTATGAAGAAAAAAAAACTCTTAAAGCTACCGGAAAATAACTCTTAAACTCTTAAAAAGTCTTAAAGTTACCGGCCCACACCATCAGCCCGCCCACTTTATTAACAATAGTTTTCTTTATTACATCTTTACAATACCTGATTTTTATAGGCCTTTGCAAAAATAAAAAAATAAAAAATAAAAGTTTACACCGGATGCTTCGAGTTACGTCGCTTCCTTTCGCCTCGAGTCGTAAAAAAAAAAAAAAAAAAAAAAAAAAATATATATATATATATATATATATATATATATATATATATATATATATATATATAAAATAAAAATAGAAAAAAATAAAAGTTTACACCGGATGCTTCGAGTCACGTCACGTCCTCTCGCCTCGAGTCGCTTATAGGACTGAGTCTTGAGTCCGGGATCGTGATTTAGTCCACCAGCTTCTTGAAATTTTCATTTGTCATCCGAAAAAGTCGTAATTTTTTTCTGAATGGTCTACCAGGTCTGGGAATAAATAACAGAAGCTCCTGAAATCTGGCCTCTTGGCGCTCAGACGACGCATCCAGATTCGAGTTTTATTCTTAAATCTGCGTTTTATCATTACCTGTATCATTACCATCATTATTTTCTCTATTATCCGTATCATTATCATTATTTTCCGACGAAGCGATAAAGCAAAGCAGTTACTTCAATAAGAGAAGATGCGCCCGTTCTGAAATCAGATGGGTCGCTGTGTGCTGTCTCGTCTCGGGTTGACGTAGTCGGTGTAAACAAAGATGCGTCAAAATGAATCGCATCAAATGACTTATCATCATCATAATCAGCATCATCATCATCATTAACATCATCATCATCATTAACATCATCATCATCATCATTAACATCACCATCATCATTAACATCATCATCATCATCATCATCATCGTCAGTATCATTAACATTATTATTATTATTATTATTATTGTCATCATCATCATTATTATCATTATCATCATTATTATTATTAATATCATTACTATCATCATTATTGCTGTTATTATCACGTTGCTATTGTTATCATCATTTGTATTTTCAAAAATATTATCATTATTATCAAGTGGCTATTATTGTTACTTTCGTCTTTATTATCATTATCATTATTACTATTATGATTACCAATATAATAATTATTTTTGTTGTCATCATTATCATTAATTTGATTATACTTATAACTTTCTTATCATCATTATTACTATCATCATCATTGGTATCATTATCATTATCTTTTATATTTTTTATCACCATAAACATTATTGTTATTTTTGTTTTTATTATTACTACTGTTATAACTAAACTAATCATTATCATTATCAATATTGTTATCTATGATATTATTATCATCATTATTTTTACTGCTGTAGTTATCACTATAACTAGTATAATTAAGAAGCAAGATCGGAATAACGATAACAATAATGATCCTAAAGATAATAACATAACGGAGAGAGAAAGAGAGAAAGACAGACAAACAGACAGACAGATAAAAATGGAGAAACAGAGAGCAAGGAAGGATGTTTTTCAGATGCTAAAGATAATAACATAACGGAGAGTGAGACAGAGAGAAAGATGAACACACAGAGAAAAATGGAGAAATAGAAAAAGAGGGAGAAAGAGAAAGACAGACAAACACAGAGAAAAATGGAGAAACAGAAACAGAGGGAGAAAGAGAAAGACAGACAAACAGAGAAAAATGGAGAAACAGAAACAGAGGGAGAAAGAGAAAGACAGAAACACACAGAGAAAAATGGAGAAACAGAAACAGAGGGAGAAAGAGAAAGACAGACAAACAGACAGATGAAAAAGAAGAAACAGAGGGCAAGGAGGAATGATTCTCACGTGCATCTGAGGCCACTGCAGGTCCCCATTTGCCTGCCAGTATCTCGCCCGGGTTCCTCTTTGGAAGATTTCCGTGCCCGGGCGTTGCCATTCAACATTTTTGCCCCATAATTCTTTTTTTATGTCCGTATTTCGCGTGCAGGTAAGGTGAAGAAGAATACATTTTTGAAATCTGTCCAAAATTTGGCATTCCTTCCCTGTCTGTCTCTGTCTGTATGTATCTCTCTCTCTCTCTCTCTCTCTCTCTCTCTCTCTCTCTCTCTCTCTCTCTCTCTCTCTCTCCTCCTCTCTCCCCCCTCCCTTCCCCTCTTCCTCTTCCTCTTCCTCTTCCTCTTTCCTCTTCCTCTTCCTCTCCCTCTCCCTCTCCCTCTTCCTCTCCTTCTCCCTCTCTCCCTCCCTCTCCCTCTCCCTCTCCCTCTCCCTCTTCCTCTTCCTCTTCCTCTCCCTCTCCCTCTCTCTTTCTCCCTTTCCCTCTTTCCCTCTCCCTCCCTCTCCCTCTCCCTCTCCCTCCCTTCCTCTCCCTCTCCCTCTCCTCTCATTCACTCTCTCTCTATCCTCTCCTCTCCCTCTCCCCTCTCTCTATCCCCTCCTTTCATCTCCTCTCATTCTCGCTCTATCTATTTATTCCTGTCTCCTTCTCCTCTCCCAATCTCTCTCTCTCTCTCTCTCTCTCTCTCTCTCTCTCTCTCTCTCTCTCTCTCTCTC
>NC_091555.1:10398123-10410623 GCF_042767895.1 Penaeus vannamei | reverse complement strand
TGTGTGTGTGTGTGCATCCATTTATGTGTACGTGCGTGTGAATGAGTGAATGGGTGTGTAAAATATTTGGAAAGTATTTGTGTGTGTGCATGCATGTGATTGTTTGTGTCTGTGTGTAAAAGCATCAGGGAGGTCTCTGTGTGCCAGTTTAATTGTGTGTGTGCGTTAGCATGTCCGAAAAAAGTAAGTCTGTTAAAACCAGTAAAATATTTGAGTAAAGAATTTGGGATTTTTTATTTGAGTAATTGCATCCACGTGTGTTTGTGTGTGTTTTGTGAGATTTTGTGGTTGTGTAAAATATTAGGATTTTTGCGTGTATTCATATGCGTGTGTATATTTATTTTTGCGTTTGCATGAGTGTATGTGTAAAACCATCAGGAAAGTATAATTGCGCGCATCAGTTCTCGCTATGTTTCATCGTTTCAAAAATTCTTTTTAACGTGTATGTATCAAAGATATAAAAAATTCACTTGTTACCATTGTGACTCAACATTTTCCCTTTATATACCAGGGTCACTGATCATTTATGATAAAACAGTGAGTGATGATTCGATGTTTAACCTAAGGTAGTGTGGCGCGTCGTAGTTTACTAAAGAGTATAAGGAAGGTCAAAGAAAAGACGTAGCTCTCAATAAGTAGTCCAGTAAAGAGTGTAAGGAAGGTAAAGAAAAGACGCAGCTCTCAATAAGTAGTCCCTGGTAAGGTGAATCTGGCCTGACAATTACCTGGAACCACTTCCATCTTCGCAAGAATCAACAAAATTTCTGACTGTCAGCGATTGATTTCCAATATCCGTTACCGTAATCACTCACAGGGAGAATAAGGTAATGGTACCTTACAATCATGAGATTCTGTGCATTTTTTATATGTACAACGGGACTGAAGTCTCTGACAAAGCACTCGTTTCATTAAAAAAAATAATAATAAAAAAAAAAAAAAAAAAAAAAAAAAAAAATATATATATATATATATATATATATATATATATATATATATATATATATATATATATATATATATATATATATATATAAAACGAGGTTGTAACAGTACACCATACAATAAAGCTAATAATCGAGAGTATCTCGTGATATTCAAAGGCCATACACTGTAGTCAGTCAAGAGTTGATTTGGCATATTAAAAAGAACTAAACCCGGAAAAAGGTTTCATTTCGCTGCTTCTTTGCCTCTACGATTCTCCGAAAACCGATAACTGCGGGGCGGCTCTCGCTGTAAACGGAATATTGTGCACATTTCGGTTGATATTTATTTGTACTGCTTATCTAGAGGAAACTGAGCACATCATAGTATCCTCGGGATGTTAATTATCTCCCTATTATTGTTATAATTTTTTCCATCTGCAGCCCCACATCCTTGCAATTATTTCGTCTGTGGGAGGAGCATCGACGTTGTCTGGCGTACGAAAATCCGCCGGGTCAAAGTGTCGTACCGCTTGAACAAAACCAGTTGTCTCACATGGAGCAATGGGTGTAGGCATGGCGGCTTCTTTACAAGTATAAGAAATATGATTATATGGTAATTGAGATTAGAATGGTTTACACCTGATGCCGCAGCACATGCTAGAATAAAGTATTGTGATTTGACTATCCTAAATACAACTATTTTACTGCATTTGCGTGTTACTTGATTGACCTCCACGTTCCTGCCATGCCATACCATAATTGTTAAGGTTATTATTCACATAGTGTGAGGCTAGATATTATTACGGTAAATGATAATCAGTAATGATGATGGCAAAAATTAATGATAATATTATTAACAATGGCAATACAACGATAGCCATGATCTTTAAAAAAGATAGTACATTATAATGTTAATTCTTTAATTACAACGACTATTGCTCTATTTCGCTGATAGATATCATTAGGAATCTCCTGATACGTGTAAACTTATTATTCCTATCACTATACTTATAACGATGAGTAATGATAATAATAATATTTTTTAGTAGTAGTAGTATTTGTTACTGTTTTATAATTGTCACTATCATTGCAATTATCATCTATCTGGAAAACAAAAAGAAACGGTAATATTATCATTTCGAATGTTTTGCTATGGCTGAGACTAAACGTGGACATTATATTCATCTACCTACCAAAACACTTGTAGTATATTCGTTATTCTTGTAAATTCTTCTTTCTTGATAAAAGGAATTAGACATTTATTGATTACTACTATTAATAATGTTTTTTCCCAGATGTTCTCGATGCTTGAGCAGTACCCAGATGAACATCAACTGAAATCCGGATTGCCTCTGAAGTATGAACTTTCCCTTATAGGCTCAAGGAACCTCCTTTTTGGATTATTTTCGTTTAAAAAAAATCTCTTTAGGAAAAGAAAATAGAACACTGGGAAACACATTTTTTTTCTATTGAATATATTTCATCTGTGCACATTTTTTTACAGTACACCCGAAAGATATGTTGAATACATCACTGTTGCACAAAAATGTCTGTACTTGCCGTCCTCACCTCTTCTTGCTCTTCGCTGTTTGTCCAAATGAAGCTTTTAGTGAAATGACTAAGGTTCGTGGCCAAAGAGAGTTCGGGAAACAGAAAATTTAGGGCACTAAACTTGTGAATGAGAAGAGCAGTGTTTGTGTGCGTTTGTAGTTCTGTGTCTACACGTGCTTGTGTCTGTAACTAAAGGTTAAAAGGAAAATAAAGTTATGTAAGTTGACAATCCAAATTTTCTTCTGTGTACAGATAGGTTTAAGTGCTGGTATTTAAAGTCATGTTTTACCCTGATAGTATAGACTGTAATGCTTGATGAGTGCGTCAACGTAATTGTTAATTATTTTGTATTGATTTATGATAATTCAGACAAGTCGTTGCTGTCCTCTCTTATACAGAGACAGAAATGATTGAGAAATAACACACCATAATGCTTTGTTACTTGGGAATATTCATTTGTTATTTATTCAGTTATTTTAATGGCCCGTGGATACAGCAATGGTGACAGTTCAGGTGCTATTAATGAATAGTTTGAGAATAAAATTAGTTATGAAAGTGAAGTGTAAGAGAGGGAAATTGTAAAAATTAATGGAAGAGAAACAATTGGCTTATGTCCTACTAAAATTATGGGAAGAATACTGATAGACTGGGTGTGAGGGTCTTGATTCCGCCTCGTGTATATCTTTATTTTGTTTATTAAAAAGATTTTTCATTTATAGTTCGTAGGAAAAAGGAGGGTATAGACTTAACCTTACATTTGACTTGTTAGTTGAGAATATTGTTTAAATTTCTTTCTAGCTCTTTCTCTCTTTCTAGCTCTTTCTCTCCCTTACTTTCTCTTTCTCTCTCTTTTTCTCTCTCACTCTCTTTCTTTCTACCTCTTTCATATTCTTTCTAGCTTTTTCACTCTTTCTTACTTTCACTTTCTCTTCCTCTGTCTTCTCTCTCTCTCTCTCTCTCTCTCTCTCTCTCTCTCTCTCTCTCTCTCTCTCTCTCTCTCTCTCTCTCTCTCTCTCTCTCTCTCTCTGTCATTAGTACTCTGTCTGACTGTCCGACTGCCTGTCTGTCTGTTTGCCTGTCTCTCTCTCTCTCTCTTACTCTCTCTTCCCTCCCCCCCCATCTCTCCCTCTCTCTCTCTCTCTCTCTCTCTCTCTCTCTCTCTCTCTCTCTCTCTCTCTCTCTCTCTCTCTCTCTCTCTCTCTCTCTCTCTCTCTCTCTCTCTCTCTGTCATTAGTACTCTGTCTGACTGTCCGACTGCCTGTCTGTCTGTTTGCCTGTCTCTCTCTCTCTCTTACTCTCTCTCTCTCTCTCTCTCTCTCTCTCTCTCTCTCTCTCTCTCTCTCTCTCTCTCTCTCTCTCTCTCTCTCTCTCTCTCTCTCTCTCTGTCATTAGCACTCTGTCTGACTGTCCGACTGCCTGTCTGTCTGTTTGCCTCTCTCTCTCTCTCTCTCTCTCTCTCTCTCTCTCTCTCTCTCTCTCTCTCTCTCTCTCTCTCTCTCTCTCTCTCTCTCTCTCTCTCTCTCTCTCTCTCTCTCTCTCTCTCTCTCTCTCTCTCTCTCTCTGTCATTAGTACTCTGTCTGACTGTCCGACTGCCTGTCTGTCTGTTTGCCTGTCTCTCTCTCTCTCTTACTCTCTCTTCCCCTCCCCCCCATCTCTCTCTCCCTCCCTCTCTCTCTCTCTCTCTCTCTCTCTCTCTCTCTCTCTCTCTCTCTCTCTCTCAATCTCTCTCTCTCTCTCTCTCTCTCTCTCTCTCTCTCTCTCTCTCTCTCTCTCGTCATAACACTCCCTCTCTTAGTCTCGATTCAATCAAGGCGAAAGGACAGGAAGCTCATCCCAGCCAATGGAGACCTATTGCCTGTGTTTACTGAGGTGACCCAATGAATGCAAGTTGAATATTGATATCGGAGTTGCACGTGGGTTTTCTTGATTCTCAAATTCAAAGTGATTTTGCACGTGGGTTTTCTTGATTCTCAAATTCAAAGTGATTTTGCACGCGTTTTTTTCTTGATTCTCAAATTCAAAGTGATTTTGCACGTGGGTTTTCTTGATTCTCAAATTCAAAGTGATTTTGCACGTGGGTTTGCTTGATTCTCAAATTCAAAGTGATTTTGCACGTGGGTTTTCTTGATTCTCAAATTCAAAGTGATTTTGCACGTGGGTTTTCTTGATTCTCAAATTCAAAGTGATTTTGCACGTGGGTTTTCTTGATTCTCAAATTCAAAGTGATTTTGCACGTGGGTTTTCTTGATTCTCAAATTCAAAGTGATTTTGCACGTGGGTTTTCTTGATTCTCAAATTCAAAGTGATTTTGCACGTGGGTTTTCTTGATTCTCAAATTCAAAGTGATTTTGCACGTGGGTTTTCTTGATTCTCAAATTCAAAGTGATTTTGCACGTGGGTTTTCTTGATTCTCAAATTCAAAGTGATTTTGCACGTGGGTTTTCTTGATTCTCAAATTCAAAGTGATTTTGCACGTGGGTTTTCTTGATTCTCAAATTCAAAGTGATTTTGCACGTGGGTTTTCTTGATTCTCAAATTCAAAGTGATTTTGCACGTGGGTTTTCTTGATTCTCAAATTCAAAGTGATTTTGCACGTGGGTTTTCTTGATTCTCAAATTCAAAGTGATTTTGCACGTGGGTTTTCTTGATTCTCAAATTCAAAGTGATTTTGCACGTGGGTTTTCTTGATTCTCAAATTCAAAGTGATTTTGCACGTGGGTTTTCTTGATTCTCAAATTCAAAGTGATTTTGCACGTGGGTTTTCTTGATTCTCAAATTCAAAGTGATTTTGCACGTGGGTTTTCTTGATTCTCAAATTCAAAGTGATTTTGCACGTGGGTTTGCTTGATTCTCAAATTCAAAGTGATTTTGCACGTGGGTTTTCTTGATTCTCAAATTCAAAGTGATTTTGCACGTGGGTTTTCTTGATTCTCAAATTCAAAGTGATTTTGCACGTGGGTTTTCTTGATTCTCAAATTCAAAGTGATTTTGCACGTGGGTTTTCTTGATTCTCAAATTCAAAGTGATTTTGCACGTGGGTTTTCTTGATTCTCAAATTCAAAGTGATTTTGCACGTGGGTTTTCTTGATTCTCAAATTCAAAGTGATTTTGCACGTGGGTTTTCTTGATTCTCAAATTCAAAGTGATTTTGCACGTGGGTTTGCTTGATTCTCAAATTCAAAGTGATTTTGCACGTGGGTTTTCTTGATTCTCAAATTCAAAGTGATTTTGCACGTGGGTTTTCTTGATTCTCAAATTCAAAGTGATTTTGCACGTGGGTTTTCTTGATTCTCTAATTCAAAGTGATTTTGCACGTGGGTTTGCTTGATTCTCAAATTCAAAGTGATTTTGCACGTGGGTTTGCTTGATTCTCAAATTCAAAGTGATTTTGCACGTGGGTTTGCTTGATTCTCTAATTCAAAGTGATTTTGCACGTGGGTTTTCTTGATTCTCAAATTCAAAGTGATTTTGCACGTGGGTTTTCTTGATTCTCAAATTCAAAGTGATTTTGCACGTGGGTTTTCTTGATTCTCAAATTCAAAGTGATTTTGCACGTGGGTTTGCTTGATTCTCAAATTCAAAGTGATTTTGCACGCGTTTTTTTCTTGATTCTCAAATTCAAAGTGATTTTGCACGTGGGTTTTCTTGATTCTCAAATTCAAAGTGATTTTGCACGTGGGTTTTCTTGATTCTCAAATTCAAAGTGATTTTGCACGTGGGTTTTCTTGATTCTCAAATTCAAAGTGATTTTGCACGTGGGTTTTCTTGATTCTCAAATTCAAAGTGATTTTGCACGTGGGTTTTCTTGATTCTCAAATTCAAAGTGATTTTGCACGTGGGTTTTCTTGATTCTCAAATTCAAAGTGATTTTGCACGTGGGTTTTCTTGATTCTCAAATTCAAAGTGATTTTGCACGTGGGTTTTCTTGATTCTCAAATTCAAAGTGATTTTGCACGTGGGTTTTCTTGATTCTCAAATTCAAAGTGATTTTGCACGTGGGTTTTCTTGATTCTCAAATTCAAAGTGATTTTGCACGTGGGTTTTCTTGATTCTCAAATTCAAAGTGATTTTGCACGTGGGTTTGCTTGATTCTCAAATTCAAAGTGATTTTGCACGTGGGTTTTCTTGATTCTCAAATTCAAAGTGATTTTGCACGTGGGTTTTCTTGATTCTCAAATTCAAAGTGATTTTGCACGTGGGTTTTCTTGATTCTCAAATTCAAAGTGATTTTGCACGTGGGTTTTCTTGATTCTCAAATTCAAAGTGATTTTGCACGTGGGTTTTCTTGATTCTCAAATTCAAAGTGATTTTGCACGTGGGTTTGCTTGATTCTCAAATTCAAAGTGATTTTGCACGTGGGTTTTCTTGATTCTCAAATTCAAAGTGATTTTGCACGTGGGTTTTCTTGATTCTCAAATTCAAAGTGATTTTGCACGTGGGTTTTCTTGATTCTCAAATTCAAAGTGATTTTGCACGTGGGTTTTCTTGATTCTCAAATTCAAAGTGATTTTGCACGTGGGTTTTCTTGATTCTCAAATTCAAAGTGATTTTGCACGTGGGTTTTCTTGATTCTCAAATTCAAAGTGATTTTGCACGTGGGTTTTCTTGATTCTCAAATTCAAAGTGATTTTGCACGTGGGTTTTCTTGATTCTCAAATTCAAAGTGATTTTGCACGTGGGTTTTCTTGATTCTCAAATTCAAAGTGATTTTGCACGTGGGTTTTCTTGATTCTCAAATTCAAAGTGATTTTGCACGTGGGTTTTCTTGATTCTCAAATTCAAAGTGATTTTGCACGTGGGTTTTCTTGATTCTCAAATTCAAAGTGATTTTGCACGTGGGTTTTCTTGATTCTCAAATTCAAAGTGATTTTGCACGTGGGTTTTCTTGATTCTCTAATTCAAAGTGATTTTGCACGTGGGTTTTCTTGATTCTCAAATTCAAAGTGATTTTGCACGTGGGTTTTCTTGATTCTCAAATTCAAAGTGATTTTGCACGTGGGTTTTCTTGATTCTCAAATTCAAAGTGATTTTGCACGTGGGTTTTCTTGATTCTCAAATTCAAAGTGATTTTGCACGTGGGTTTTCTTGATTCTCAAATTCAAAGTGATTTTGCACGTGGGTTTTCTTGATTCTCAAATTCAAAGTGATTTTGCACGTGGGTTTTCTTGATTCTCAAATTCAAAGTGATTTTGCACGTGGGTTTTCTTGATTCTCAAATTCAAAGTGATTTTGCACGTGGGTTTTCTTGATTCTCAAATTCAAAGTGATTTTGCACGTGGGTTTTCTTGATTCTCAAATTCAAAGTGATTTTGCACGTGGGTTTGCTTGATTCTCAAATTCAAAGTGATTTTGCACGTGGGTTTTCTTGATTCTCAAATTCAGAGTGATTTTGCACGTGGGTTTTCTTGATTCTCAAATTCAAAGTGATTTTGCACGTGGGTTTTCTTGATTCTCAAATTCAAAGTGATTTTGCACGTGGGTTTTCTTGATTCTCTAATTCAAAGTGATTTTGCACGTGGGTTTTCTTGATTCTCAAATTCAAAGTGATTTTGCACGTGGGTTTTCTTGATTCTCAAATTCAAAGTGATTTTGCACGTGGGTTTTCTTGATTCTCAAATTCAAAGTGATTTTGCACGTGGGTTTTCTTGATTCTCAAATTCAAAGTGATTTTGCACGTGGGTTTGCTTGATTCTCAAATTCAAAGTGATTTTGCACGTGGGTTTTCTTGATTCTCAAATTCAAAGTGATTTTGCACGTGGGTTTTCTTGATTCTCAAATTCAAAGTGATTTTGCACGTGGGTTTTCTTGATTCTCTAATTCAAAGTGATTTTGCACGTGGGTTTGCTTGATTCTCAAATTCAAAGTGATTTTGCACGTGGGTTTTCTTGATTCTCTAATTCAAAGTGATTTTGCACGTGGGTTTTCTTGATTCTCTAATTCAAAGTGATTTTGCACGTGGGTTTGCTTGATTCTCAAATTCAAAGTGATTTTGCACGTGGGTTTTCTTGATTCTCTAATTCAAAGTGATTTTGCACGTGGGTTTTCTTGATTCTCTAATTCAAAGTGATTTTGCACGTGGGTTTGCTTGATTCTCAAATTCAAAGTGATTTTGCACGTGGGTTTTCTTGATTCTCAAATTCAAAGTGATTTTGCACGTGGGTTTTCTTGATTCTCAAATTCAAAGTGATTTTGCACGTGGGTTTGCTTGATTCTCAAATTCAAAGTGATTTTGCACGTGGGTTTTCTTGATTCTCAAATTCAAAGTGATTTTGCACGTGGGTTTTCTTGATTCTCAAATTCAAAGTGATTTTGCACGTGGGTTTTCTTGATTCTCAAATTCAGAGTGATTTTGCACGTGGGTTTTCTTGATTCTCAAATTCAAAGTGATTTTGCACGTGGGTTTTCTTGATTCTCAAATTCAAAGTGATTTTGCACACGGGTTTTCTTGATTCTCAAATTCAAAGTGATTTTGCACGTGGGTTTTCTTGATTCTCAAATTCAAAGTGATTTTGCACGTGGGTTTTCTTGATTCTCAAATTCAAAGTGATTTTGCACGTGGGTTTGCTTGATTCTCAAATTCAAAGTGATTTTGCACGTGGGTTTGCTTGATTCTCAAATTCAAAGTGATTTTGCACGTGGGTTTGCTTGATTCTCAAATTCAAAGTGATTTTGCACGTGGGTTTTCTTGATTCTCAAATTCAGAGTGATTTTGCACGTGGGTTTGCTTGATTCTCAAATTCAAAGTGATTTTGCACGTGGGTTTGCTTGATTCTCAAATTCAAAGTGATTTTGCACACGGGTTTTCTTGATTCTCAAATTCAAAGTGATTTTGCACGTGGGTTTTCTTGATTCTCAAATTCAAAGTGATTTTGCACGTGGGTTTTCTTGATTCTCAAATTCAAAGTGATTTTGCACACGGGTTTTCTTGATTTCTCAAATTCAAAGTGATTTTGCACGTGGGTTTGTTTGATTCTCAAATTCAAAGTGATTTTGCACGCGTTTTTTTCTTGATTCTCAAATTCAAAGTGATTTTGCACGTGGGTTTTCTTGATTCTCAAATTCAAAGTGATTTTGCACGTGGGTTTGCTTGATTCTCAAATTCAAAGTGATTTTGCACAGGGGTTTTCTTGATTCTCAAATTCAAAGTGATTTTGCACGTGGGTTTTCTTGATTCTCTAATTCAAAGTGATTTTGCACGCGTTTTTTTCTTGATTCTCAAATTCAAAGTGATTTTGCACGTGGGTTTTCTTGATTCTCAAATTCAAAGTGATTTTGCACGTGGGTTTTCTTGATTCTCTAATTCAAAGTGATTTTGCACGCGTTTTTTTTTGATTCTCAAATTCAAAGTGATTTTGCACGTGGGTTTTCTTGATTCTCAAATTCAAAGTGATTTTGCACGTGGGTTTTCTTGATTCTCTAATTCAAAGTGATTTTGCACGTGGGTTTTCTTGATTCTCAAATTCAAAGTGATTTTGCACGTGGGTTTTCTTGATTCTCTAATTCAAAGTGATTTTGCACGTGGGTTTGCTTGATTCTCAAATTCAAAGTGATTTTGCACGTGGGTTTGCTTGATTCTCAAATTCAAAGTGATTTTGCACGTGGGTTTTCTTGATTCTCAAATTCAAAGTGATTTTGCACGTGGGTTTTCTTGATTCACAAATTCAGAGTGATTTTGCACGTGGGTTTTCTTGATTCACAAATTCAAAGTGATTTTGCACGTGGGTTTTCTTGATTCTCAAATTCAAAGTGATTTTGCACGTGGGTTTTCTTGATTCTCAAATTCAAAGTGATTTTGCACGTGGGTTTTCTTGATTCTCAAATTCAAAGTGATTTTGCACGTGGGTTTTCTTGATTCTCAAATTCAAAGTGATTTTGCACGTGGGTTTTCTTGATTCTCTAATTCAAAGTGATTTTGCACGTGGGTTTTCTTGATTCTCAAATTCAAAGTGATTTTGCACGTGGGTTTTCTTGATTCTCAAATTCAAAGTGATTTTGCACGTGGGTTTTCTTGATTCTCAAATTCAAAGTGATTTTGCACGTGGGTTTTCTTGATTCTCAAATTCAAAGTGATTTTGCACGTGGGTTTTCTTGATTCTCAAATTCAAAGTGATTTTGCACGTGGGTTTTCTTGATTCTCAAATTCAAAGTGATTTTGCACGCGTTTTTTTCTTGATTCTCAAATTCAAAGTGATTTTGCACGTGGGTTTTCTTGATTCTCAAATTCAAAGTGATTTTGCACGTGGGTTTTCTTGATTCTCTAATTCAAAGTGATTTTGCACGCGTTTTTTTCTTGATTCTCAAATTCAAAGTGATTTTGCACGTGGGTTTTCTTGATTCTCAAATTCAAAGTGATTTTGCACGTGGGTTTTCTTGATTCTCAAATTCAAAGTGATTTTGCACGTGGGTTTTCTTGATTCTCAAATTCAAAGTGATTTTGCACGTGGGTTTTCTTGATTCTCTAATTCAAAGTGATTTTGCACGTGGGTTTGCTTGATTCTCAAATTCAAAGTGATTTTGCACGTGGGTTTGCTTGATTCTCAAATTCAAAGTGATTTTGCACGTGGGTTTGCTTGATTCTCAAATTCAAAGTGATTTTGCACACGGGTTTTCTTGATTCTCAAATTCAAAGTGATTTTGCACGCGTTTTTTTCTTGATTCTCAAATTCAGAGTGATTTTGCACGTGGGTTTGCTTGATTCTCAAATTCAAAGTGATTTTGCACGTGGGTTTGCTTGATTCTCAAATTCAAAGTGATTTTGCACGTGGGTTTTCTTGATTCTCAAATTCAAAGTGATTTTGCACGTGGGTTTTCTTGATTCTCAAATTCAGAGTGATTTTGCACGTGGGTTTTCTTGATTCTCAAATTCAAAGTGATTTTGCACGTGGGTTTGCTTGATTCTCAAATTCAAAGTGATTTTGCACGCGTTTTTTTCTTGATTCTCAAATTCAAAGTGATTTTGCACGTGGGTTTGCTTGATTCTCAAATTCAAAGTGATTTTGCACGTGGGTTTGCTTGATTCTCAAATTCAAAGTGATTTTGCACGTGGGTTTTCTTGATTCTCAAATTCAAAGTGATTTTGCACGTGGGTTTTCTTGATTCTCAAATTCAAAGTGATTTTGCACGCGTTTTTTTCTTGATTCTCAAATTCAGAGTGATTTTGCACGTGGGTTTGCTTGATTCTCAAATTCAGAGTGATTTTGCACGTGGGTTTGCTTGATTCTCAAATTCAAAGTGATTTTACACGTGGGTTTGCTTGATTCTCAAATTCAAAGTGATTTTGCACGTGGGTTTGCTTGATTCTCAAATTCAAAGTGATTTTGCACGTGGGTTTTCTTGATTCTCAAATTCAAAGTGATTTTGCACGTGGGTTTTCTTGATTCTCAAATTCAAAGTGATTTTGCACGTGGGTTTGCTTGATTCTCAAATTCAAAGTGATTTTGCACGTGGGTTTGCTTGATTCTCAAATTCAAAGTGATTTTGCACGCGTTTTTTTCTTGATTCTCAAATTCAAAGTGATTTTGCACGTGGGTTTGCTTGATTCTCAAATTCAAAGTGATTTTGCACGTGGGTTTTCTTGATTCTCAAATTCAAAGTGATTTTGCACGTGGGTTTTCTTGATTCTCAAATTCAAAGTGATTTTGCACGTGGGTTTTCTTGATTCTCAAATTCAAAGTGATTTTGCACGCGTTTTTTTCTTGATTCTCAAATTCAGAGTGATTTTGCACGTGGGTTTGCTTGATTCTCAAATTCAAAGTGATTTTGCACGTGGGTTTGCTTGATTCTCAAATTCAAAGTGATTTTGCACGTGGGTTTTCTTGATTCTCAAATTCAGAGTGATTTTGCACGTGGGTTTTCTTGATTCTCAAATTCAAAGTGATTTTGCACGTGGGTTTGCTTGATTCTCAAATTCAAAGTGATTTTGCACGTGGGTTTGCTTGATTCTCAAATTCAAAGTGATTTTGCACGCGTTTTTTTCTTGATTCTCAAATTCAAAGTGATTTTGCACGTGGGTTTTCTTGATTCTC
>NC_091555.1:10388123-10393123 GCF_042767895.1 Penaeus vannamei | reverse complement strand
ATATATATATATATATATGTGTGTGTGTGTGTGTGTGTGTGTGTGTGTGTGTGTGTGTGTGTGTGTGTGTGTGTGTGTGTGTGTGTATGTGTATGTGTGTGTCGAGATCATTATTTACTCGACATTTAAAAGGTGCTCTGTCTCTGATTTGAAAGATGTACGCTCGTCAATGAAACATTTGTTTACATATATGTATATATATATATATTTCTTTTTTGTCTTATGGTATATCAATATAGCAAAATTTAGTGTTATAACAAATATGAGTAAATTATTATAATCATTTATAAATGGTTTGCATGTTTAAATGCTAGCAATTCATTTGTGGGGAAGGCAATGAATTCGTTATTCTAACGGTCTCTCATCAGACGACTCCCGACTCTTCCCCTGTGAACAGGTAAGCTGAGCGCTAGTACTAAAAATCATATTTTTACCCTCATATAATAGATTGCAGCGCTCGATAAGTTTATTAACGAAAGTGTTAAATCTCTTTGCATTGATTTATGATAATTGAGATGATTCCCGACTCTTCCCCTGTGAACAGAGAGGAGAAATGGAGAAAGCGCGAGGACAGCCATGGTGAATGTGCCATAATGCCTTGTTACTAGGGGACACATTTGTTATTCTTTTAGTTATTTTGGTTGTCCGTGGTCACAGTAACGGAAGTAGTTGCAGGTGACAGTTCCGGAGGGTATCAATGATTGGATGGAGAAGGTTATTATTTATCAGAGGGAAGTGTAGAGAGGAAAATTGTAAGATGAAAGGAAGGGAATGATCGATTCATGTCCTAGGTAAAATCATGGGAAGAATACTGTTAGACTGAGTGTGAGGGTCTCGATTTCGTCTCATGTATATTTTTATTATGTTTACTAAAATGTCATTGATTTCTAATCAATAGAAAATGGGGGTATATGGAATTAACCTTAAAGATAAACTATTATTTGAGAATATTCCTTAGTTTAAGTATCATGTGTATTGCTAAGATTTATAGAATGATATGCCATTTGTCCATTGTTTAGTTATTTAATGAAATATTAAGGGTTACAAGTGTTTCCATGACCGTTAAAATTTGGCGCACACTTAACAAACGAACGAATTCATTCCCACACCCACAAGCCTTAAAGACTGTTAGGTCAAGCTATCAAATTGATATCATAATAGTGTTTTTTCGGGATGCCTTCTTGTTCCTTGTTTAAATCAAAACCCGGATGGCGGCAGTGCTGCTAGCTAGAAAGTTATGTTGGAAGAACAGATATTTAATGGTAAAATAAAGAGAGCAATAATATCAGTTGATGTGGCAATGTGTCCCAGCAGAGACCCATGCTTCTAGAAGCTCATCGAAAAAAATAAAACAAAATCAATTAGAAAATAAAGTAAATTTGTATAATATACATTTGTCGAAATATAAAAAGAATAGAACAGGATAAATTTATAGAATAGGATGAATTAAAATACATGGGAATATTGATATGCCTTTAGAAACAAAAATATGTAAGCAAATGTTTCAGTGACGTATATATATCTTTGAAATTAGAACCAATGCACCTTTTTAAATGACCAAATTATGATCTCGACATATATGTGTGTGTGGGTGTAGATATGTATGTCTATTTGTCTATTTATCTCTCTACCTATCTATTATTTATCTATCTGTTTATCTATCTATTATCTTGCCTATAGTGAGGGATGGAGAGGGGAGAGAGAGACAGAAACAGACAGGCAGGGTAGGCAGTCTGACAATCAGACAGACATAATGCCATACAAACAGATTATTTTGCTTATCAAAATGGAAGCAAAAATCGTCAGGAAATGATGCAGCACATGTAAGGTTCAGCGGTGGAGGAACCCAAAAGAGTCCCCCGTGAAGCGAGAGACTTCAGGCGCGGAGGTCAGAGAGGATGAAGGGGCGCCGTCCGTTCCTGGAAGATGGGGCGAGGGGACCAAGCTGAAGGCTCAGAACCCCCACGACCTCACAAGCCAACTGTCCCCGGAGAAGCAGACCTACCAGGAGCGAGACCAATATGAAGATGAATCCTAAGGTAAAGGTACCAAAGTAGAACAATTCAAGACTTAAAAATGACAATTGCCAGAAAGGCTGAAGAATTAATTAAGAATACACCAGAGGGGCTAAAGAATTACTGGAGATATGCCATAAGGGTTTAAAAACAGTAAAAAGATAAATAACAAAGCTAGAATCCGCAAAATAACACGAAAAAGAGATAGGAGTAAAAACTATGTCGAAAAGTAAGAGATAATAAAAATAGAAAAGTTGTAAAGAGAATAAGTTGAAGTAAAAGGCAAATAAGTTCAAGTAAGAGGGTAATACATAAAATTAAGAAACAAAGGGTCAAGATAAAGGTAAGTAAAACTCAAAGTAAGTAAAAAGTAGAAGTCAAAGAATTCTATATAGAAAAAATAGGTCAAGAAATATTGTTCACAGTAAAAAAATGGAAGTCAAGAAATATTGTTCACAGTAAAACATAGAAGTCAAGAAATATTGTTCACAGTAAAAAAAAATAGGTCAAGAAATATTGTTCACAGTAAAAAATAGAAGTCAAGAAATATTGTTCACAGTAAAAAATAGGTCAAGAAATTTTGTTCACAGTAAAACGTAATGTAAAGGAACGAAACAACACATCCAGCATAAAGACACGTAGACAAGTCAAAGGGTGCAGAGCAACCTTGTTTCCGCGCTGTAATTCCAGACAGATATCCAAAGGGCAAAGTCACAACACAGTCAACGTATCTGCTTCATCTATTTAACAAAAAACGTGGCGGTTACATTGATTCACGCGGGCGGAAGCGTAACAGTTAAACGCAATAAAACAATAGAATGGAACCGTTATAATAGAAAATATACACAAGACTTATTTTAAGATACAGGAGATTTATATTAAAATGAATAAATAAATAATAAATTTAATCAAATAAAGCATTCGCAGCAGATGTGTGGATGTTATGTGAGTCATCGTAGACTTTACGTAGATAACGCAATGTTCCGATTGTAATAATTCAAAATGAGTACAAAATAAGCGTGTCCATAAACGTGAAAGACAAGGAAGCGTAGAAATGAGGCTGGCAGGGGGAAGTGGCCCGCCTGTGCTCGCCTCGTCCTGTGGATTACAGAAGGATGCTCAGTAGGATAGGGATAGGATGGGAGACAGGGGAGGGTAGGGTGAAAGGTAGAAGGTAGGACAAGAAGGAAAAAGAATGGAGAAGGGGGGAATTAACGTAGTAGAGGGTAGAGAAGAAGCAAAGAAATAAGAGGGTGAGAATAAGGGGGTCCGAGGGGAAATACAACAGGATGCTGGCAGGATAGGCGTAGGGTGAAGGCAGGATAGGATAAGCATGGAGGCGGGAGGTAGAACCAACAAGGAAAACGAGTGGAGGTGGGAGATATAAGTGGAGAAGCAGAGGGGAATAAAAAGACGAAAGAATGAGAAGATAAAGCGAATTAGATCACGCGAAGGACAGGAGGATCGGGAAAAGGAGCTGGGGGTAGGCGACGGGTCTGGTCTGGGGGGTGGGGAGAGGCTGGAAATCATACGCACACTAAGACAAAATTGTTACTGGCACAAAGCTTTAATAATTCAAGACGTTGCTGCAATTGCTGTCATGCGGAAATCTGCATTATCATTACTGCAACTGCAATATGGCACATTCCTTGAACAAACACAGCAAGCCAATGTGACTGCCGGGGGAAATTCGGCCCGTGAGGAGAGTGGAAAGGTAATATAGTGACGTTAGACGAGCCTGCCAGGTGTTGCTGTAGCCAAAGGTAAACCGAAATGGAGGAATACGTTGAATGTTTTGCCAGTTTCGTCGCGAGGCACGACAGAGGGCTGGCAGACGTGTGAAGCTTGCGTCAATAGTTTCTATTTTCTTGCACGTTATTCCTCTCCCTTTCGTACCTGCCTCTCCTCTCACCACAGCTCACCGCCCGTAAGAAATTATATCTTCGCTGCTAAAGACTTCATCGCAGGCTCTGTTCATTTCTCCCTCTCCCGGAGGTGAGAGACACATAGCAATTCACATGGACATACTGACATTGTCAATAGAAACACTATAAAATGCAGAACTATCATGTTTTACAGTCTGAGTGGTATGCACGAAACTCATGCATACCTACAGCCCCTCCGAGGACATTTCCTCGGCGGTCTCAGGTGTGGGACTCGTGTTGGAATATAGCGTCTTCAATTGCCTCTTTCCGCGCCTACGATCAACCCCGTAGGATATTGATCGTCCCCGCCGCCAGATGGTCCCTTGGCATTGGCGGGGGAGTTGCTCAAAGGGCTTGTTACATTCGAAATCCGTGGATCTTGCTAGCCAGCGAATGGGGAAAATGCTCAAATATTGATTATATTCTCACTGTAAACGAGACCGATATATTCTCAACAGTAACACTGGCAGCTGCATAAATGTTTATGAAAATGCAAATGAAAAAAGAGACCTGTAGCCCAGAGCAATTAAACGAACGAGGTACCAATATCTGACCAAAAGAGCGGTCAGTGTTTAACCTGCCATATACAGATATAGATATCTGCTGCTTGTGCCCCCTGGGGTCCTTACAATGGGGGCCAAAATACGCGAGATTAAACATAAGAGGTACCTTCTGAAACCAATTTCAAGTGAAAGGGTATGTTACATAGTTTACCATATAACCTGTGCCAGACAAATTTTCTGCTGCTAAGGCCCACCAGATGCCCTTAAAAGAGCCTCGAGTTCATACTTAACCTGGGTTAAACGTTAGAGTTTGCACTCGAAACCAATTACATTGACCTTTGTAACAGATAATTTTTCTTGTGGATTCCTTACTTTGGGGAGTGTGATTGATCAATTGAAATGGGTATAGAGTACTACCTTTAATGTTTAACCCAGGTTAGATATGAACTAAAGGCCCCTTTAAGGGCGACTGGCGGGCCCTTTGTAGCTTATATATATATATATATATATATATATATATATATATATATATATATATATATATATATATATATATA
>NC_091555.1:10380623-10383123 GCF_042767895.1 Penaeus vannamei | reverse complement strand
TTTCTGCTTGCTGGGCTGTAGACCCTGCAAGTCCAACAGATTCCAGGATGAACGATATCCCTGCACTCTGTAGAGCTTACGTATTATTATTGAGAGCATCCGACTTCCACATTTGCACTTACACGGATGACATACGGATACACCGACCCACTGAGAGATTGTGAGAGAAGGGTGTCATCGTCATGTTCCAATTGAGGGTATAAAGATCACATGCAACCACAGCCAATTTTCGGGCTGAACAGTGACAAGCTTTTGACACGTTCCCCTTCGTTCAGCATGCCGTTGAGAGAGGCTTTATCTGATACAAAGTCCCATGCCCTCTGTTTAGAGTTGGGATCGGATTTTGCCTTACGAATCCCAAGATCCCCACAATTGACAGGGTGTGTGGCTTGATTTCAATTGTCAGCTTCAAAATTGATGAGCTGCAACTTTGGAATGGCGAAGCAACCAGGGGTGAATGAGTATCAATGGATTGAAGACAGTTATACCTTGAAGCTAGTCATGATTCCTCTGCAGTACTGGCATTGATGATGCCAATGTTACACGATACCCAAGCTACAAGGGGTACCTTGTTGCAATCCCTTTGCAGACTGCACCAACATCTCCACAAGAGGTGGAGCCAAAGTCATAGGATCTGTTCTTTTGCTGCCCATAAGAAACGGGTCTATGAATGTAATTAAAAGCATATTCTATGTCAATTTTAAGAAGAGCACTTTTTTCCTGGCAGTTATTTACATATGAGTGTGTATCGTGCGCTGCTGTTTCACAACCGCTTGGTGTTCCAAACCATTCGGCTTGAGACAGTGCCCTGAGTCAATTGCAACAGGTCGCTTGTCGACCTATGTTGCAAGACGTCTTAACTGATTGCTAACAGAAATGAGTCGTCTGCAACCTTCTTCCGTAAGCTAACCCACTCTTCTATGTAAAAAAGCAGATTCACTAATAATCGCATTGAGTTGTGCGTCTGGCAGCGTGTCTTACATCTTTGTCTGCCTCGCGCATGACGTCACGTGGCGTATAAGCCTGAGGGTTCGACGCTACTTGTGTGATCATTCTTGGATGTGATGTAGAGCCGTAAAGATCTTCTATCTCTCGTTTTCGCTCGCTTGACTGACTGACGGGCGCAAAGCCGCAATGCCCTTTGATTGTTCAGTGATTATTGTTATTATTATTATCATTATATGTAAATATATGTGTATATATATGTATATATATACATAGATTCACATATAAAGAAAAATATATACATATATGTATATATATATATATATATATATATATATATATATATATATATATATATATATATATAATATATGTATATGTTTGTGTGTATGTGTGTGCGTATATATTTATTTAAATAAGCTCTACTTATTGATTTTATGCAGTGCGTGTTGTGATACGCTGGTTGTGTGATTTGTTTTATAATAAATTCATCAAAAACTTAGTTTAAATATGCCATATGACCTTTTTGTTTATTTTATTTATTATACAATATCTAAGCTGCAACATGAGAATTACAAAATTGAATCCACCTAAACTATGCGATGCAGGCCGATATCTAAAATTACTTAAGTATTTGCTCTTTTACTACCTTTTCCTATTATTTCCTTCCCATTCTACCATTCTCTAATTCCTCACCGCCCCCGCTTGCAGTCCACGTGACGCAACACTCCGAAGTGACGAGACCTGTATTTATATAGACCTTGGACATGTGTTTCGCTTTTTATGCATTAATGACGTCCTTTTCACGAGGAAGTTTAACGCCAATATGCCTAATTGTAAAATAATTACCTTAGAAGATATTGCCTTGTTAATAGGAACACTGACTAACACCAAGCAAACGGCCTACATAATTGCTGACCCTCTACGCAGCCCGCCGGTTGAGAACCACTGGACTATATGAAAGTCGATGTCAGATCCGTAAACTAGTTAGTAGCTAATTCTAAGTTGTCTGAAAAATTAGTGTACATTTCAATAAAAAAAACATAACTGCCGTGGTAACACCAAAGATGCAGATGATTGTATTTAGTCATTAGTTGTAACCAGGCGAAGTGAGACGGACCGTTGAAATCGACTGTCTGTCCCTAATAGTTTGTGCATTTTCCAGACTGATCTAACACGTATTTTGTGCTCTTGGGGATACTTTCTCTTCTGATGGCTGAGTACCTAAAATGTATTAAAAGTGCCACTTACCGTATTAGATGTGTCTGGTTTAATTACTAGTCGAGGCACATTATTTTTTGCTGTTCAGTTGCTTTTACCAGCACGCGAGGATTACAAGCCTTATGCAGTAATGGAATAAGGTTTGTAATAAGCAAAATAGCAAATGTTCTAATGTACATTTCAATCAGAGTCTGGAAAGTTTAACTGTAATTAGAAACTGTTGTGATTGGCCGGATGGGAACAGAAAAAGAAAAACTTTTAGGAAGCCTTGAATCTCAAGTAGTGTAATCAACAAATTGAATTTGGAGCTACCAGATCGATATCTTAACTACAG
>NC_091555.1:10350623-10358123 GCF_042767895.1 Penaeus vannamei | reverse complement strand
TTAAGTTGACTGAAATCAGTATAAAACTGTAGTTTGATTTCCCACAGGATTCATCTTGAAACTTGATTAGCATCGTTATTTACGCCTTCCCAGTTTAAGAAGATCTCAACCAAACAATATGTAATTAGAATGAAGGGAACCCTTCTTAGCTCCCTCAACTTAGAAAACTGGGTCATCTAAAACATTATACCATACGTGGCAGAACTGGTTAGTTTTTTAAAGGACAAAGATATGTGTACCATCAAGCCAACTCATTTTAAATGCAGTATCTACATCAAGCTACTTTAGCATTTGGGGGAATGAGCTTTCAGATCAATTAGCAGACCTTGGTACAGCTTATGCATAGATATACACCCAAGTTGAAGAACTGTGAAGATGAGTGCAATTTTTCCTCTCAAAAGTCCTGCTGCTCCACAAAAAAAGAAAGGAGATTCCCCTCCTCTGTCAGGTTTGTGTACTTTCAGAAATAAAATCAAATTTACAATAGGATACCTTCGCATATCTTAATGAACTAATATGGAAATCAATACATGACCTTCTGGATGACTGCATGTGCACAAGGCATAGGAGGTGTGTGAGGTCTAGCCCTATGTTGCAAGCTGACACATTTTCCACATGACATCTAATATCGTTTCTACTATATTTTTCATGTTATAATCTTACTAATTTTCCTTTTCCCCCAGTGTCTCCACTTAGAATTTTCCCACACTTTTTTTTAAATAGTAACATCTAACTGTAGGAGAGTAAGACAACTATTATATCATATTTGCTTTTTGGAGATGCCATTATGACAACCATTATGTGAAAAGTAATATACATTTTCAATGGGTAATGGGAAAAACAAATAAATATGCTAGTCTTCAATGGCCATATAGCACTTTGTATTGTAGTGAAAAGGGGATATGAAATAATGATTAGGACAAGATGTTAGAAGTCAGAAATTATAGAGAGCTGCAGGGTAATATGGAAGTGAAAAGGGTAAACAGAAGGAGCAAATGGAGAAAGGCAGGGTCAGTAAAAGAGAGAGAGATGAAGAGTTGTTACATGTTGAATTTAAAGAACTATAGTGAAATACAAAGGAAAAGAGCCTAAAAATTCTCTTAATACCAGTGATCAGTTATCCCTTCCAACTCCAGGAACTTTAATCATATAATTCTGTGTTATCACTCTCTATCACAAATAATTACCATATCTTAACTGGGACTTTGTCATGTGATTAACACCAGCAGTGAAAACATATCCTACTCAGAGAAGAACAGATTTAAACACAATATACTATATTTTCTTCAAAATATGTTGGCTATGCTTCACCTAATTTTCATCATCAAGCCAAAAGGTGCTAATCACTGCAATGGCTCTTCCTTGAATTCCTTCTCCGAAGGCTGTTTTATGTAATCCACTCAGTGACATGAGAACTCTGACCTAGCTATGAAATAAAAGGAAAAATATAAATGTGCACACAATATACAAAAAATCATATTTACTTTTTCTAATCACTGAAGTTTTTCAAGAATCAGGAGAAGTTTCTTGGCTTTGGTTTGAGCTCTCGAGTCTATATTCTTACTTGTAGAAATTGTTTGAAAGGTTTTTCGTAAATGGGTATTTGCTATATTTGGTGCATAGATATCATAATGTATCCCAAATTCAATAAGTAGAAGTAGCATCAACAACTGAACAGTTACATTATCAGGTTTACATGATGCTAAATCTCTACTTTGAGTTGGTGTATCTTCAACTCTTGCCTTGTCCTCTGCTGAATCTGAACTCCTTGTCCTTACATCACATAATTCTGTGAACTTGGCAGTTACCTTCTCAAAAAACACATTCAAGTCAAAGGAAGCACTTTCTCGACAGGATATAATAAGCTGATCAGGATCCGCAGGCCATGATGCTGAATACAGAATCTTTGTTATGTAGTCTTCTTCTGCTGCTCCTGCTGATACTTCCTCTGTAGAATGATGTTCAGGAAGCGGCAAAGAAAAGTCTACATTGGAGCTGAGGGGAGACGGCGGAGTATCTTGGCCTTCCTCATCACTATCCCAACCACCACCTGCTCGTCCAGACCTGTGGGCTGCACAATCTATGGTGAGGTAATTACAAAATGTTTATATATTCATATATATATATATATGTGTGTGTGTGTGTGTGTGTGTGTGTGTGTGTGTGTGTGTGTGTGTGTGTGTGTGTGTGTGTGTGTGTGTGTGTGTGTGTGTGTGTGTGTGTGTGTGTGTGTGTACATATATATATATATATATATATATATATATATATATATATATATATATATATATATATATATATATATATATGCATATATATATATATATATATATATATATATATATATATATATATATATATATATATATATATGAGTATAAAGATATTTATATATATTCATACATATATATACACACATGAGTAAAAATATATATTTATATGTATTCATATATATATATATGCACATGAGTATAAATATATATTTATACATATTCATATATATCTACAAGTATAAATTTATATTTATATATATTCATATATATATATACGATTATAAATATATATTTATATATATTCTTATATATATATATACAATTATAAATATATATTTATATATATTCTTATATATATATATATAAATATATATATATATATATATATATATATACATATATATATATATATATATGTATATATATATATATATATATATATATATACATATATATATATATATATATATATATATATATATATATATATATATATACACAATTATGAATATATATTTATATATATTCATATATATATATATATATATATATATATATGTATATATATATATATATATAAAAATGAGTATTAATATACATTTACATATATTCATATGTATATACATAAAAGTACAAATATATTTATATATATATTCATATATATACCTTGTGTTGTAACTGAACTAATTGCAAACATTAGTGAAACTGAATTTCAAGTTATAACTCAAGCTTCATATCAATGTTAGAAAAATACATATACTCCTACTTAGCATATCTTTCCCATGATAATTGTTTAATCCGTTACAGAAGAAGAAAACACCTAACTTTTATTTTGATCATCAACTCACCTCTATGATGTAAATGTGCACTCCAGCAACATATAAAGACATATATAAAGACAAATATTGTGAGAGATATAAGGAAAGAAATCTATGGAGATTGTAAGAGGTAGGAATAGGTGTGGGGGTTGAGTTGGGTATGCGTGTGTGTGAGTAATGAGGCTATTAACCTCATAAATACTTACCCTTAAATTTACGTAACTGCCCAGATGTTAGTCCTGGGAGGTGGGACTGATGTAAAGACTGTTGTGGTGAGGGGACAGATGCTCCGAGGGAAGGGAGGAAAATGGGTTGATAGTCTCCCTTTTCTCCTTGTAGAAAATCAGCACTGACTCCTTTAGAGTCGCCAGTATGTGTTATCACACGCTCGACCATGCCACGCACCTTGAAAATGGAACCAGATAAATACCAAACCATGTAATCTTTTGGATATCCAAAAACCCAGCTGTTTCATTAGTACAATAATTGGCCAATGGAGAATACATTACATAGTATCTCCTACATACATATAATTTTAGGTTTCCAGAAGCCAACTGTTATTTCTCAATCTCCATCTTCGGTTCATTTTCTTGTCCACCTACTCGTTTTATTGAATACAGCTTTTAGAAAAGTAAAGGATAGTTTCCCACACTTTGTATGATATACAGTAATCTTGCTGTATAAAATGGACTGATTAAATCTATATCTTTGATGGACAGGTTATAAAAAAGACCAAAACTCCAGGATGAACTGTGTGTTCTAGCACTAATATGGTATAAAATTCATGTCAGTTTCTTTGCACTGTCATACATGATAAAAATATATACCAGGTATATACATACATACATAAAGCATATATTGATTAGAAATGCAACTTCATAAAAATATTGAGAACCTTGCTTCTTGATTTAGCATTTCATTACATTAACTTTGAAGCAACAATATTAATATTATTGGTAATTTTACATAAGATGCCTATGGTTCTTCTATATTAACTCACCTGCGTAACCAAACTGTCACCCTGTTTAACGGGAGAACTTCCAAAACCTTCATATTTGCCTGAGACAGCAGACGCACCATAACCTTGAGGTACAGAAGGCTTTTCTCCCCCAGCAACATACTCATTTATATTCTCCTTCCCTGGATAAAAATGAAGCATTAGTATATGAGCAATTAATCTATAATAAAGTACAGAATGGTGGCTTTTAATTTCTACACCTTTTACAATTTTTTATATAGCCTTCATACTCACTATATTTCTAAGTCATACATTTTGTACAAAGTGAGAATTACATATATAACTTCCCCCTCCCCCCTCCCCCCCCTCTCTCTCTCCCTGTAAGAGAGATCTTTCACTCACTCACTCACTCTCTCTCTGGGTCTCAAAACCCCCCTCCACGTGTGTCAAGGCTCCTATATGGCCACGTCCTTGAACCAGCAGGAACAGCCAGTCACACCCACTTACTGCGGGCTGTTCAATTACGTGAGACGCGCCTGCTGCCAAGGTCTATATGAGTACTTATATAGACCTTGCCTGCTGCATCGCCGCCGTTGGGGCAGTCGCACAAGTTCGCTGAAGCCTTCTCAACCTTCAGGCTCCCCTTTCGAGCCTTCCCTTCTCCGGTTGCCCGCTACCCGCAGGATCCTACATCCCCACCTTGACAGTGTCACTCTACAACCAATTCAACAATTAACTTAGAACCAGACCGGCACGGTCTGGTTATTAGCCACCGCCAATGTCGGTATACTTAACTTAATTAAGAAGTAGCCCTTGACTTTCTCTCTCTCTCTCTCTCTCTCTCTCTCTCTCTCTCTCCCGCTATTCCACTTTCCCTCTCTTTCTCTTCCATTTTCTATTTCATTTTCCCTCTCTTTATCTCTCTCTTCCATTTTCTTTCATTCTCTCTCTCTCATTCTCGTTTAATTCTCTTACCTAACTATGTGTAGAAAAACTGTTTTTTCCCGTAATTTGTTTGTCTGTCATTACTTTATCATTTCATTGCTTAATGGTGACATCTTATTGGCGCTAGGATGGAAATTGTAACGCAATTTTTATACGAATTGTTTTAATTTAGCATTACCATCTTCTCTTTCATCATAGTGCACAGGGATCCCCAATATAAACTGGAGTTGCGTAAATAAAATCATAGATCTACGCTTCTACGATACGATAGCAGGTGTAGAGTAAAACCGAAAATCATTCATTTCGATCGGCAACTTTTATTCGAGTAGGTGTGAGCCCGCATTTAAGTCCGTTCATAAGTGTAGGACTAGGGTTTCAGGCTAGAATCTTTATTCGCCTATCAATCATATCCTTCTCACTTTCACAAGTCGCTTGCATGTTCTGAGTAAAATCCCAGGCGATCGTGTGATTTCGTGGTGGCAACCGTTAGAGGGCGCGCTATTACGCCAAGTCACGAGCGCCCTTCAGAGACTCGCCGAGTATTGTAGGTTCATTCAGGAATTTTCCCGTCTCATTCATTCAATTAACTTTATTTCGTTCGGTAACATGGGCAAGGGGGCACTCATCGATCAAGTCTTACATAGTCTGACATGTTTAAGCCAGACATTGTTACCTCGATATATCGGAATTTTGTATCAAATCCGAAATAAAGATTAAACAGTATCGTGGATTGCGCGGTGCATATCTGAAGCTCTGCAATGTAAGAAGTTTGCAAAGAATTATTCCTGTCACCGTTTAGTAATGCATGCATTTCATCGCATGTCATTAAATTCTTAGTTCAATGTGGCAGTTGAAATTATTTTGTTTTAATGCCATTAGCTAATCATCGCATAATTGTTAATATGAACCTTAACCATTGTGTTTGTGATTCATTCTTTGTGAGTTCACTTTCACTCGGGCTCACTTTCACTCTCATTTACGCTCATTCTCTCTCTCTCTCTCGCTCACACACACACACACACACACACACACACACACACACACACACACACACACATCCACGTACACACTCACCCATGCAGAACAAAAGACACTGCAACCTTACAAAAATAGGGTTTGTTAGTTGTCGTAGTTGCAGACATAGACTGATGATGTAATAATAGTGAATTAGCAATTATGACGGATAAATTTGCTCACAAACGATATCTCTTTCTCCCCCGCGATTTTGCCTGTCGTGACGAATGTACAACACTATGCACATTACTTCTTATTGTCTTATTGTTACATACTTTTCTTTCTATCTGAGATAATTAGTGTTTCAAGTAGATCGCGGAATGACACAGTTGTTTCCCTTATCTGCTCTCTTATCTATCTGAGACGGTTTGTACCTCATGCAGGGTCTTGCGGATCGCTACTTACGTGTCCCTCCCTTATTTTCCTTTCTAACTTTGTGAAAAAAACGAAAAATTCAAAACTATCATTAAAAACTGCAAATTTATATTTAAACCCCCCAGCTAATTCACACTTAACATCACCCTCCTTGTTGCCTTTCCTTTTCCTATAATATATTGGCCCTTGCATGTATGATCTGGTTCACCGACGAAACATGGCAGTTGAACCAAAGATATCCGACACGGTACCGCAGAAGGACCTGGTGAAGCTATCGGTCGCCGAAGAATGCTGTGGGAAGGAGACCAGGAGGTCGTCAGCGCAGGCATTATCCACCTCAAGATGCTGTGGAAGGGCGCCGTCTGCCTGGACGCCCGTAGATGCAGTCAAAATCCAGGAGCTCGTCAGCGCAGGCATCAGCAAGATGTCGGAGAATGGCGCCGCCTAAACGGACGCCCGTAATCCCAGACGAAGGCTACGATGACGTCTGGTCGATCACGCAGCCAAGAAAGACCTGGACGAGATCTATGAGGGATTGTGTACGAATATGCCGCCGAGTTAGACCTGGACGAGGACTACGAGGAAGTCTGGACGAATGCAAGGTCAAGGAGGACCTGGGCAAGACCTTCGAGGACGTGTGGACGCCAAGGATGGATGGATGTCACCAAGGTCCAGGAAGAAGAGACTAACAAGGAGGAGCAACCGTGAGGATGATTTGAGGATCGGCCACCCCTCTGTATGTCTGTCTCTCTTTCTCTCTCTCCGTCTCTTGCTCTTATTCTCTAACTCTTTCTAAATCTGTGTCTGTCTCTCTTTCCCTATCCCTCTCTGTCTCTCTCTTTTTTCTCTCTCACTCTCTCTAAATCTGTCTATCCAACTATCTTTCTTCCTCCTATTCTTCATATCCCCCTTTCTTTCTCCCTCTCCCTCTCTGCTTTCTTTCCCTTCCCCCACCCATCTTACCTTTCCCTTTCTTTATTTCTTCCTTTATCTCCCCTCCCCCCTTTCTCTTTACCTCTGATCCTTTTTATCATTACTTTAACAATCACTCGTCCCCACAATCTTCCCAAACACATATACACAAATACATGAATTATAGAAAAGAAGGTTCATGATT
>NC_091555.1:10345623-10348123 GCF_042767895.1 Penaeus vannamei | reverse complement strand
CATTACACATACCCAAGGTTTGTTTTTCAATTTTTGTGTGTGTTTTTGTGGCATGATTTTCGAAAGGTTTTCCAAGTTTCATAATTTTCCCTCGCTGAAACACTACAAAGGTGGATAAAGATTATTGTATAATGATTTTTTTTTTACTCTAATCCCAGAAAACCTGGCATTGCCCTATGGTTACAGATTTTAGTGTGTACTTTAAATAGGCTAACAATTGAAAGGTAGAATATCATCTACTTCAAAATTCCTAACCATTAATGGAAACTAGGACAGGCAAACTTCAATGTCGCACGACCATCATTGTCTCAGTGATCAGTCATCATGAATCTCGGCATGATTCATTTGAGAAGGGGACACCTGCGTTTTCCCCAGGGCCAAGGCCGTATCAAATGCACAGGGAGTCCTCCTTCCCCCTTCTTTTCTTCTTCCAGAGATAATCAGCATTATTACCATCTGACCGCCTGTGATTTTTTTTCAACAAAGGGTGTCAAACCCATGGCCCGCAAACCAAATGTAGCCCTCGGCATTGTCATAAATGACAAATTGAATTATCAGCCCGTGAAGTATGACCGTCAAGGAGGACGGCCTGTTTAAAAGCTAGAATTAAATTGTACAATAAACCCTAGCAGCTAATGGTCAATACATGTATATCTACACTCTGTTACATTAGTGTTACCATTTCAAACTGAATAAGTAATATAAACTTAATGTTCAGGTACTTAATATCAGACAATTTTCTTTTCTTCTTTTTATAACATAATCCTATGATAGCTGAAAATTAAATTGGCCCTCGAAGAGTTTTGAATGTGACATCCTTTATAGTAATCTTATTATTTGCCATGGACAGCTAAATATGGGTTTATTTCTGTAGGATAAAATGTGCTTTAAAGATTTTGAAGGTAGAAGACCATAGAAGGAAACTCTATGATACACAATTTTCTTTGATGAAGTAAAAAAAGAAATTAATGCATAACTTTTCGCATTTATAACACGCACAACATAAATAAATAAATAAATATCCGCATTTATTTTGCTAGTGATATAACCTCTTTCCTATTTGTCATCGAATTAAAATAAACAGATGAAAAGTATATAATGCAAATTAAAACATTGCCTTTCGATATGGTAAACACGAAAGAAAATTTCAATAAAACACAAAAACTCAACATCGCCTTCACTGACACTATTCCTCACTTCCATCTCAAATACACCAATTTGGGTGATGCGTGTGTAAATGGCGACAGATAAAGAAGCTGTGATACAGTTCCATGCCGTTTACAAGCAGGGAAGATGTGCCCTGTAAATGTAATGAAAGTGCGTGTTCTTGTTCTTTCGACATGCGGATGCGGTGGGCAGACTGGGGGCTCTGTCCATAAGGGTTGTAATCTCCAGTGTCTTTGTAGAAATATCAAAACTAAACGAAATTCCATTGCCAAAAGGATACTGATGATATCTTCAAAGAGGTATCCTGGTGTTGGGGTATCGTTGTCAATGGTTGCCTTATTCAGCATCGGGTACTGGAAAAAGAAAAACAAAATTGTATCAATAAAACATGGACCGTAGTTTACATAAACACGGTCGCTGTTTTCATAACTCAATACATCTACGGTTATGACCACATTCGCATGATATAGATCTTGGATCAGTGATTTTCAACAAGGAAGGGGGTAAATTGGTGCTAATATGAGATTGGTGTGAAGGATCTTTTTACATGGTAATTTGTGCTAGTTTAAAATAGGTCAAGTGGTTAGTTTCCTACTAAAAAACTTCTGTAGCTGGAACTCCAGCCTATAATAAACACACAAACGTTTGTGTTTGTGTGTGTGAATATATATGTATGTATGTGTGTATATATATGTATATAAAATAAATATATGTATACATATATATATGCATATATATATATATATATATATATATATATATATATATGTGTGTGTGTGTGTGTGTGTGTGTGTGTGTGTGTGTGTGTGTGTGTGTGTGTGTGTGTGTACACATATGTTTATATACATATATATATATATATATGTATGTATATATGTAATATATATATACATATATTCATACACAAACATATACATATATGTATATAATATATATATAAATATATAAATATATATAAATGAATATGCATGTGTGGGTGACTGTGTAAGATCGCTATTCATTCGACATTTAGAAAGGTGCATTGGTTCTAATTTTAAAGATGTATGGACTCCACTGAAAAGTTTGTTTACATATATTAACATTTGTAAAGGTATATCAATATAGTAAAATTTAGTGCTATACCAAATAGAGTAAATAATAATAATCACTTGTAAATCGTCTGTTTGCTTTACAGGTATTATAAATTGCGTTTTACCCTGATATTACAGATTGTAAATGCTTGATAAGGGTATTAACATGGTTATGGAATCCCTGTGTATTGAACTGTGCTAATTCAGACGAATCTTGGCTTCTGCCCAAACACTTAGAGAAGAAAGGGTTGAGAAAATGTGGC
>NC_091555.1:10338123-10340623 GCF_042767895.1 Penaeus vannamei | reverse complement strand
CTAATAAATAAACATTCCGCAAGTGAATTTTCCTGTATAATTTACCCACAACAATTTCTATGGTGTAACATTGTAAATATGCACTGGATATCCTAATGAATCTATTGATAACAAAAATACAATGGATTTTAAGATGCTGACTCGTTCAAGCAAAGTGCCACGGGAACTTTACCCAAAGGCCATGGATCAATAAAACTGAATAGAAATGATTAAAAACATGGAACTGGCGGGCGAATTTCTCTAATTTTCAACCATGTTATCCTCCTATAATCAGAAGCCGAACTTTTACACACATTAATGAAAAAGAAAATTAATTTAAACTCTTGCATCAATTCATATTCCAAAGCATTTCAACGATTTGGCTGAATCATTTGACATTGGTGTGGTATTGAATTTTGTTGGAAAATTATTAGGCTTACATAGGTTGCGAAGTCAACGACATTCTTGGCTTCTTTAAGGAGATCCATGTCTCATCTCTCGTTTTCCAGTAAGCGTAGGCTTTTCGCCTTCTTCTGACGCAGCTTTGGACTTTTAACTTCAAGAAATTATAAGAATTTTAGAATTTTGATGACCAAGTTGTTTACGTGCTGCATCACGCGGTTAAAATAACTGTGTCTTTAAAATGATTTTTTCGAGTCTCTATTTGTTCTTGAGTGGTTTTCATCATTGCATGAATAAATGTAGATGTTCAAGGAATAAACTCTGCAAACCATCTATACAAATTCCAATTGCTTGATGAGAGATTGAAAAGTACTCGCTGTTAAAATAACGCCGGAATTCTAATCCTACGAATTTCTAAGATTAATCCCAGTGGCCGAAAAGAATTATTGCTCAGAATTTGTATATCAGTTCATTATTTGTAAAGTACATAGTTTTATGTAGAAATATAACATACAAGAAGGAAAAAGAAGATATCAGTGCTGTTGTGTAAGCGAGCCTGTATTTGTGCAAATCAATTCGGCAAGTTGTGAGTCTCGCCAAGGCAGTGATCGAGGCTCATGCCCAAGGCCTATTCCGCAAGCGGGCTTTCCGGGGCAGTTGACCGCACTGATTCAAGAGCTCGAACGGCATAAGAGCCTTGTTCTTACAAATATGGAATCCGGAATAAGGCGTGGGCGTGGGCGTGGGCGTGGAGTGAGTGGAAGTGAGGTTATTGAGCGGGTGGACTTGCGACGACCACATGTCCCTCCACCTCAAGTGTCACAAGCAGCGCCTCCAGTCGGGATCCGCCAGACCTCGGAGGGCACCACAGCGACGCCAGGTAAGGGGAACATCCAGGTTCTGAGGAAATCAGGGCGACGCTAGAGGAAGGGGCACGGCCAGACTCAAAGGCGCCAGGGCAGTGCAAGTGAAGGGGCCACGGCCAAGCGACGAGGGCCAGAGGCAGCGCCAGGCGATGGACACAGCCAGACGCGGATGGCACCAGGGCGGAGTTAGGCAAGGGAATGAGGACAAACGGTAATTTCTAGAGTGGGACTGTGTATTTTTTTAGAATAGGTCTGCATCATAAACTCCCAAGTGCTTGGCATTAATGGAATCCAACTGCATTTATAGTGGTATTAGTTGGCACTGGGCAACAGTACTGATGATCCTAGACCTGATAGGTGGAGAGAACCTGAAGAATCCTGTGGTAATTGTGAGGATAAAGTATATAATGCATTTATATATATATGTCAATGTTAGAGAGCTGGCAATCCCCCCCAAAAACACTTTTGGAGTATGAAGTCCCCCAAGCCTAGTATGCAAAAGCTCCACCACATCTTACTGTCAAAATAGTCCATATAGGTCCAAGCAAACTGCTAGCATGAATAACATCATGGCTTGGCAGAGGTGGAGACTCCACAGTCTATTGCTATTTGCTTGTCCAAAGTAGCTGAGTAAATTGTGGTTTTCAGATATTTCTGTTGTGCTTATTTATTTATTTTGCATATGACTTACATAATTCATGTGCCAGATTGGTATTGCTTTACAGTAAGGATGCACTCAGCGAAGATTAGCCTAAGACCCAAATTCCATGTCTTAAAAAATTTATTTAACAATCCAAGTTTCCTTGACTGGGTGTAAATACTGAGGGAAGGATTGGTTGGGGGCACCTCCCCAAACACCAAACATTTAGCTGGTTTGTTAAAATTGTGCAAGGCTCGACCCAATGAATTATCATATATACGGACATATGTATTCACCAGACTGTGGAGTATTTTTCTTGTGCAAGGAATATTAAATTTTTACATGCGCGGAAAACATCATTTTGTCTCTCCATGTGCACGGACAGATGATGAAACACGTGCATGGAATGGTCAAAAGAATTTTATGCGTAGAAGTTGATTTAAAAAAGAAATAAGCATTTGAGAAAAGTTACCCGAGAACGACATTCGTGCGAACAGAATTTATCCAAATAATTTTTGCGCGGGGAACGCAGACCAACTCTAGTCTGCTGTATTCACAGAAATGAAGGCATATTTGTCTATCTATCTGATAGATCTACATTTATCTATCACTC
>NC_091555.1:10323123-10325623 GCF_042767895.1 Penaeus vannamei | reverse complement strand
TGCGTGCATGTGTGCTTGAACTTCGCTTCAGGGTAGGTGATCAATATGGGCATAGATTTTCTTTCTATTTGTTGTACTTCAATATTTTTCATTACAACTCACTCATCCTTTGATTCGATGAAAAGGAAATAATACCCTTTCTATTGTTCATGCTAAGTGGCATATATATGGAGATGATGACTCAGAGGATAATTATCTTCCTCTACCATGGAGGCTGCTGGAAGTATATCCAGGGTGGCCACTTGAAGATCACCACCTTAGTTTGAGCTGTGTGTCCAAAGATCCTGACTATGTCCTTTTTAACATGATGAGGATAAGCCACTGAATAGGTACACAGCTTGTGTCAACACTTTCTGAAACAACGCCCCAGACCAGCCAAGGTTTTGTTGGAGAATGAGGGAGAATTTTCCAGGGAGGCATATTTTTGCCGTGTGTTGTGATGAGGGTATCTTTGGCAAAATAGACCAACAGCTATGTCACTGCCCACCCACCATGGGATGTGTCCATGACAGGAAATGAACACCATTAACTGTGCTAGAGCTACAGGTGCAAGGTTCGGCCTCAAAGTCTATAAGCTCTTCATGACTGATAGAGCTTGTGCTGGGTACTCCTGCACCTTTCAGCTGTACACTGGCAAAATAGGAGGTAGATGCCTGCCTCACAGAAGGCCATCATGAGCCTGATGGAGACAACAGATCTTTTGGGGAATGGGTACAAACTGTACCTTGACAATTGGTACAGTTCTTCAACATTGTTCCACATATTGATGGCTCACAAAGCAAATGCTGTTAGGACTTTGAGGGCCAACAGGAAGTTCATGCCATCTGACTTCCACAATAAGCTAAAGCATAGTGAAATGCACAAGAGGTGTATTTTTACTGGCCTCCTCTGATTGAAATGGGAAGACAAGCACACCATTCACTTCCTGTCCATAGTTCACACAAGTGAGGTGGTGTAAACTGGATTTTCTTGCAGAAATTCTTTAGTATTCCTCTTTGACTGCAATATGATTATCATTTTGCAGTTACATACGTGCTCTTAAGGAAGTACTTCCTTCAAGTAGCTCCTTATAATATCAGCTGCCGTGTGCATTGTAGACGTGAGGAGCTACCTTAGCTTATACAGCATCAACAATTCCCTAATAAATAGAGAAATACTGCCACTGCCATGTCTACTCAAGAGGGACAAGAAAAATATCAAGAACTCTTGTATGTAATGCAATGCTATTCTGGATGTGTGTGGTTGCTTTGAGGATTATGATATAAAGGAGTACTTTATTGTACAAAGATATTACAAAGCAATATGTATATACATTGTTTTATAAACATATCTGTATTTATATAGCCATTTCCTGCATAGGAAACTATGTAATTCCCTTTTCCATTTTCATATGAAAAAATAAAGTAAATGATGGAATCTTGTTTTTAATGGCCCTCTACACTATTGATTCTTCATGTAAATTGAATTTATGTCAAGTTGTCCTTGCCTAAAATATGGGCAATAGGCTTACATAAACAGCTACTCTGCCAAATGCACAGCTTGTAGGCTAGTCGCATGTGAACACTCGTGCACAATGACAAGCATCTGTGCCTCCCCTTTGTAATGTTTTTTTCTCTTTCTATGAAGAAGTGTTTATATCTTTGTTGCCATTTTACAATATTCATATTTGTTATTTGCTTTGATTTATCGTGTTTGTAATAGACTGTTTTCTTGGCACAGACAAAATCATCCCTTTAGGTAGTCCATAACTCAGTGCAAGAAATATGAAAACATGTAACTTTTATTTATTATTTTTTTTCCGTAATATTCAATTTTCTGTAATATAACCAGTCATTGTTCATGGACACTACCTTCCACACTCGTTTATCGATGGGAATAATGCGAAAGCCCTTTCCTAAATGTTAAATGAGTCTAATCACTCTCCAAGAGGATTGCTCACTATTCTATCACCTTTCCTTCAGCAGAAATGCTCCTGTCAGCAAGTTCATGTCACCTAATCTGCAGAAATGTCACGCACCCCGCAAACCAAATTTTTTCATGACATGATGTTAACATCATCCAGATCAAAGGGATTAACTCTAACCTAATATGCAGTAAATTTTGCCATCATTTTAAGATGTTTATACTATATATTTTTTTTTTCCACAGGGTGTGGGCGAAGTGAATTTCCGATACAGTGGTGCTAGATTGTGTCAGCACTTGTCAAAGAATATCACCCAGTCCTACAACGGTCCAACCTTTAAGAGTCTACTGCTTCAAAGATGTCATGAAGAGTTTAATGTCAGAGAAATGTACATGCAATCAGAGCCATCACGTGTTTGTGGCTTTACGTTGTTTTTAGCAGAACTTTTTACCCAACTTGTTACTACAACTGCTCAGCCATTGGAAGTTCTTGGTCCAGCATTATGTCAACTCCTTATGACATTACTTACACAGACTTCAGATTCAAATCTCAAATGTGCAGCGCAGGTTTTAAAAGTAAGTAAACTATACAATCAAT
>NC_091555.1:10313123-10320623 GCF_042767895.1 Penaeus vannamei | reverse complement strand
AAGGTGATGTTGCTGATGCTTTTGAGGAATTCTTACGACTGCAACAATGAGGAAACTCTGTACACAAGGCTAGAGTGTTAGTTTAATGAAGCCTTATTCCATACTGCAGGAAATACTTTGGTATGGTAGATAATTATCTATACTCATTTTACAGGTGTAATATTTTATGATCAGTGTAACTCAGCCTTACAGTGCATTGAAGTCCCAGTAGATTTTATGTTTAACTAAATGAAAGTTTCATTTAATCTCAAGGGATGTAAATATTTGTGAAATATAAGTTAACAGGGCAGGAAAGTTCTGAGTAGCCTGAAATTAAAGATATAAGTTCTTAAGGTCAGGGTGCACATCTTTATTGTATTTTTATGCTTCTCTTTTATAGTAGTGGTTCTGGGAATATTAATTTTTCATCAGCCTGCAGAACTAAAGGTGCCCAACTATACAAAATTTAGACACTTTATGCAAGATTTCATAAAAAAGTTATCCACCATTAAATTATGGAACATGTTATCTTTATAAAGGAGTATTGATATATATTATTCAGTACACACGAGAATATTGTATCGTACAGTCAGTTTTCTATGTTGAATAAAATAAAAAGAAAATAAGTCTAGGGCTTAATGAGGCATAGTCTGTTGTAACAAATCTCCCGGTGGTTAACTGTCAAATCTGCTTTTGAGGCTTTTTGAATTCCTATTTTGTAAATGAGAAAAATATATGTTGATTACTCAATTTGCCTCTTCATCCTCCCTTTATTATTATATACTGTATGAATTAATTTGTACAAAAATAAAAATTTGTGTGTGTCTCTGCCTATCTCATAGTCACTCTCTCTCTGTTTCCGACTAGGTGTGTTTATAATTAGAATGAGAAAATTTATATTCACAGAAAGTCTTCAGAAAGAAATCAAAATAAACTTATGATGGTTAAGGTAACTGAATGAAACACTGAAAAATTACATAGCCCAAATTCATACAAGCTTGATCCATTATAAGCAACTAGTCACTGTTGTCAATAAAGCACACTCACAAGTCATTACTTAAATCTTTTATATTTCACATCAGTTTTGAATTACAGTCATTATACATGTGATAGGTTATATGTATTGTGAATATGCATCAACTGCTCAAGGAAAACTAAAGAGTCGTGGAAAAATGCCTAAACCTTTCCGAAAGTCATGGAAAGTCATGCAATTTTGATATCAAAAGTGTATGAACTCTGTGTAAGTATGTGTGTATATAGATATAACACACACACGCACACACACACACACACACACACACACACACACACACACACACACACACACACACACACACACACACACACACACACACACACACACACACACACACACACACACACACACACACACACACACCACACACACACATATATACTGTATATATATATGTGTGTGTGGGGGAGGCAGGGGGGACCTTCTGTGAGGACAGTGGTCATGAGGTAGATGATGTTGGGTATTCATGCTGTAGACAGTCAATGGCTGATCTAGAGTCTTGTGTGTATGACCACGTGTTCTTCCCTTAGAGACACATAGGCCAGGGCTCCCATGATCACAAGTGTTTCTACTTGGAGTGAGGAGGCATTGTCAGTGATTCTGATGGATGTTGTGGCATCCCTTCCTGGGAAGCAGGCACCTGCAGTGTGGTTTATGGGATCCACGTATCCGTCTGTGACGTAGGTTCTGCTACCTGGAGGAGTTACTTATGCAATGATTCTTTGTACATGTGCCTTTAGGCTAGACATAGAGTATTGAATTATTCTTGTCAAGCTCAAGACTGAGAACTTGAACAAGGTGTTTGCCAATGGTGGGGGTTCTCTAAAGTCAGGATGGGAGGAGTCCTTGCCCTTGGCAAGCAGTTGTTGTTTGAGCTGAAATTGTATCAACACTGGCGTGTGTAACCCAAGAGTTCTCCGCAAACATCTGGTAGTCTTATTGTAGGTGTCTGAATACTTTTTGTCTGATATACGCGTTCCGGGCTGTATGACCATAGAAAGACTGCACTGCCATTAGATCAATCTGGGTATCCAGGGACGGCAGTTTAGCCTCCGTGAGGAGTTTGAAGGCCTTTGTCCATCTGGGGGCACCCAGGATGTCTCCATATTTTTTCTTTTAATGTAGTGCTGAGAGCAATGAAGGCAACCAAAGCTTAGTCTATAATTGGACGGACAGCATGTACATTGAATGTTCTTAGTATTTTGTGTCCCGCTCCTGTGTCTCCCGGTCATTACTTTCATGACAGTCATGCTTTGGTTTGGACAAACAAGGGAATGGGGAGAGGAAGGAGTATAAGAGAGAGAGAAAGGAGAAGCAGGGGGGGAACACGGGGCAGGTGAGGACAAGAGAACGGAAGCAAGGGGAGGTTAGGGAAGGTCGAAGGATCAGGCGGTCTATGTAAAGGGTGTCCAGCATACAGCAAAAGGCGGAGGATGTGGGAAGCGAGGAGACTGTCGGTAGGAGAAAAGCTGCTGTTTGAGTTGAAATTAGGATGTAGCTTGATTTTTAAAAATTCCACCAATCTGCGGGCATGGACACCAGAGTAGACAAAGTGCACTGCTGACCATTCCATCTAATGGTTTGTTCCACTGATGGCAGAAGAGGGTGCTGATGCTGTGTCCCCTGGATGCTGTATATTTATGAGACTGGTACCTGTCTTACCAAAATACTGCTTATCACAGGAAGCACAAGGAACAGCATAGGTGCCCTCCTTCGAGGTAGAGGGAGGGCAGGTGTAAACCAGGTTGTGACAGTGTGTTCACCTGGTGAAAGTTGAGTTTGCAGTTGAGAGGGTGCAGAGGGCGACGGAGAGAGTAGATTTCAGTGTAGGGCAGGCTAAGGATGGGCAGGTGAGGGGTCTCTTTTGGAGAGGAGTCATTGTAGAATGTACACCACGCCCTGGATAACATGGCATCGAGAATATAACGAGGGTAACCCAGTTTAAGGAAGGAACAATGTAGGAAATTGATCTTCATCCAGGTACTGGGAGTCACAGATGTGGAGAAACAGAGAGGTGACAACACCTCTCTTCACATGACCTGAGTAACCTCTACTACCGAGGGGTGGAGTCTACCGGAGATACCTCTTGGAGATAATGATCACTGCAGCCTGACCAGTAATAGGTGTAGCCACCTACACTGATTGTGCCACTACCAGGGCTTCTCACCTCTGTTAGAGCAGCTGCCTCAACTCAGCCACTTACGTTCCCTCGAAAGCAGTGGCAGGCAGTGAAGGCAGATGGTCAGTTGGGATAGTGATTCTATTGGTATGCATTGGGATGTGCAAGAGTGGTGCAGAATTTGCACACCATGCAGTGCCAAGAAGGCACCTGCCAGAAAGGGGAGAGCTACCAAGTAAGAGCACCCATGGAATGAATAGCAGTTGACATAACTGTCCCTTTTACAGTAACTGAGTCTGGTAACCATTTCATTTTAGTTGCCATGGATTATTTCACAAAGTGGCCAAAAGTTTTTGCCTTTGCTAACCACGAGGTAATGTCCGTGGCTGAAGTCTTGGTAGTGCAGTTCTTTGCTTAGCTTCTAGTGAGTTTGATTCAGACCAGAGAAGGGAGTTTGAGTCTATAGTGTTCCAGGCTAATGGGGACCCCGAAGACACCTACCACCCCTCTGAGGCCACAGCAGATGTAATAGTGAAGCATATTAACCATACCATTGTGCAGGAGCTGGCTAAGTGTTATACTGAAGCAGTATGCCAGGTTCCATAGATGAGGCATTAAAATTTATCTTTGCAGCTTTGAAACTGTCTCAGTAACAGCCAACCTAAGTAGAGAAAGGGAGGGAGAAAGAATGACAGATTAAAAGAAAAAATTCAACTTACGATTTGAATGTTTCCGATATTATGCTTTGTATATTTCTTCTGTCAACCTACTGAGGTGGCTTGGAAGAATCTTGAAATCATTTTGGTTTTTCATGAGGCAGTCCATTTAGGGTTGTAGTGAAAGAAGATGATTCATTTCTATTTCCTTGGCTTGGGCGTTTCATGATAAACTATGTACTTACTCCACTCAAGTGCAACTGTAGAGAGGATCTCTCTCTCTCTCTCTCTCTCTCTCTCTCTCTCTCTCTCTCTCTCTCTCTCTCTCTCTCTCTCTCTCTCTCTCTCTCTCTCTCTCTCTCTCTCTCTCTCTCTCTCTCTCTCTCTCTCTCTCTCTCTCTCTCTCTCTCTCTCTCTCTCTCTCTCTCTCTCTCTCTCTCTCTCTCTCTCTATATATATATATATATATATATATATATATATATATATATATATATATATATAAACTTCCATAGGTTGTTGAGATACTTTTATAGCTGTATAGGTGCAAAGATACTATGAGCAGCTAGAATATGCAGGCAGCAAACGCCACTTGTTATCAAGTCCATTCAATCCCTCAACACTTCCCACCCCCAGCCACCCACCAATACCCCTCCTCCATCCCTCTTTCTATGGGCACTCCTCATTGTTTTTGATGTAGTAGAATATACTTCTGCAGTATCATTTCCAAAAAGAATGTCCTCTCTTCTCCAACTTTCCCATTATATCAGTTTCCCCCAAGATTTTTTATCAATTTTGATATTTCTTCCTTTTTCCCTCCATAGGTCCATTATTTCCTAGAAAAGGGAAACCTCCCTAGACCTAGCATCACTGTACTAAAGAGCAGACGAAGTGGCTATTCATTCTGCTGATGCTTGGGAAGGATCTTAGACTACCCGTCGATGTGTTGACTGGACACTCCTGATGAGGAATTACCTGGTTAAACTACTGAGTACACCACTGTCATGTAAAGGCGATTTGAACAGATACAATATCAAGTAAAGGAAATTAGGGAACCCCTGAAATTTGCAGGAAAGACCATGCGGCGTCATAATAATCAAAACACCCGTGAATCAGTTTCATACTGGAGACCTATGCCATCTGTTCTGGTCACACGTTGCTAAGTTCCGCCACTTCTGTGACGTAATGGGAATGAATGTGGTTGATGGCTGTTTTACTGATTACTTTTTCGACTGGTACACAGTATATTGAAATGTAATACCCTAGATGGCCTAGATGTTATCTTACAGTGGGTTGTAATGTGCTATAGATATCCAATATAAGTACTTAATATGCATGCAAGTAACTGAGACAGGAGGAATGCATCTAGCAACTTGATAAATGTTTAACATCTTGATTCCTGTCGCGTTTGCCGTAACCGTTGGAAAAGATGGCACTAGTATGGCTGCACAAACTGAAAAAGGAAGAGCCTTTCACCAAAGCTTCAGAACCTTTGGGAAATACCATGTACCTGACCCTCATGTAAGGAACAGAATTCAAATATTCCCCATTAATTATATGTGTTTTATTCATCTATATTATAATGTATAAATATTATAGTATTTAATATATTTCATATATAAAAAGTACCTACTGTAGCCACGCCATAACACTGCACACTTCAGTTCCTTCTGATGATGGTAGCACCTGACGGACCCTTAAATGGCCTGTTCGAAGCTCACCGTGAAACCGTTGCTACAGCAGGGATTTGATATTTTCTAGACCATAGTCTAACCTGAGTAGGTAAAGTACACCAATCTCCAACTTTCGAATAGCTTTGGACTTATCCGACTATAAAGCATCATCTATTAAATAGATTATGAACACGAAAAGGTATCGGGTTAACTAAGCAATTAGTATAATTACTGAGTTTGATTATTCTCAATATTTTTTTGTGAATTTGAATTCATGTTTTCGGCATTTTTTTGTCAACAAGAGTCAATGTCCTGTGACACGCGGAATAATTCATGATCCCAATATATTCACGCGTCACTGAAAAAAAATGGCGCTCTTTTATTTGTTTTCCGTCATAACAAGTATTTTGCAGAGCATCGCGTGCTAACTTTAGTGAGACAATTTTAGCTTTTTAATCATGGAATCTCTTCAGCGCAGCATAGAACCACTGACCTGCCATTCCTCATCACCGGGCTGTGTTTGGAGAAACGAAACAGATTTTCAACCGAACAGAAGTAGTTCATTATCAGACACGGGCCAATGATGAGCGATGCTGCTCTAGAGACTCCTTGGCGGATGAGTGGATCAGCCGTGATTATCGAATCTCAATTTAAAATACGGATGGGGAAGAGTTAAGTTTTTAGTAGAAATTGTTAAATTATTTAGGCAGAAAACGATTGTATCTTGAGAAAAGAAACTATCAAACTTACTGTTAGCCTCACAGGAAAATGTTTACATATCTGAATATGCATACATACGTATACATACATACATATGCATGTGTATTAGGCGTATAAAGAAATTTTATGTATTTGCATGAAAACTGCTATAGTACATGAAAAGTAATGAAAAGTCGAATGTTTGCATTTCTTTACAAGATCGAGCAAACACCTGAGCATATGTTTGGAAAAGATGCGTCATAAACGTTCGGAATGTTTCACAGCTATTTTAGTGTTGAGAACGAACCATAGTTACGAAATTTGGTAAACAGTGTTTTCACGGATCTGATTCAAACTCTCATCCTATGGAACCGACGATTTCACAACATAACAAATGCGAAAATAAATGGCAAATGTCTTGGCACTTTGGACCAATCTTCACAACACAACCATACATGACACAGTGCCATGTGTATGTGCATCAGAAATTAATTGGTTATTTTAGAAATGGATGGGGAAAGGCGGCACGTCATAAGGCGATGTCACGGTATTTCCTGAAGTCATCGCTCTCCGCTCCTAAAGAACTTCTGCTTTCGTGGGCGGCCCTGAGGAAGCCCACGACGCCCGGGTTCAGGCCGGGCGCGCGGAGGTTGAGGGCGTCCATGGAGGAGGACACACCCCGATCGCGACGCAGGTATCTGGAATGGTGCGTTTGGTGTGATAGGGTACTTATGTGTGTGTGTTTGTGCTTGTGTGTGTGTGTGTGTGTGTGTGTGTGTGTGTGTGTGTGTGTGTGTGTGTGTGTGTGTGTGTGTGTGTGTGTGTGTGTGTGTGTGTGTGTGTGTGTGTGTGTGTGCGCGCGCGTGTGCGTGTGCTTGTGCGTGTATGTGTATGTGTATGTGTGTGTGTAAATAGATAGATCGATGTATATACACAGTGAAAAACGCATTTACAGCCATGTCATGAGTTCAAACCTACGAGAGCCAGTTACCTCCGTCTGTCAAGACTCTGCGTGGAGAATTGCTGCTGAGGGAAAGGGGCCGCGTAGGGGGCGTCGGTTCGGTACACCAGCTGGGAATTGTGGTGGTAGACGTTGAGTCCCCCTGGCGGCGGGCCGAGGGCAGCCTCGCTCTGGTTCGGGCTCACCAGGGGCATGAAACCTGGAATGCGACGAGAGAGTAAAAAACAGTTTTGGATTTGATAACGCGGTAGAATAGATTGAAAGTGAAATACAACACAAAAATACAGGCGCCTCTCCCTATTATCTAAAAGCAAAATGTAGGAACAGAAACTGGTGTACTTTATATATGCAGAAAGAATATAAATATATTTATTTAT
>NC_091555.1:10303123-10305623 GCF_042767895.1 Penaeus vannamei | reverse complement strand
TTCGAAGTAAAGGATTAATGATATGAAAATATGAAAAAAAAAATGACTCTCCGAATTTCTTAGCATTAAAATATAGATGAGTGTCATTATTTCCGGTAGCAATTAAATGTCGCGCGACGCGCCCCGTCAACCGAAGGTGTCTCGTGATCGCAGGCGAGATAGGCCGCTAAGCTCCGGTCACTTCTGTGACGCAATAGGAGTGGCCGCAGTTGACGGCTAGCTGTTTTACTGTACTGGTTATTTTTGCAAACGGTACACAGTATTTTGGAATATAATTTCCTAAATGGCTTCTGTTATCTTATGGTGGGTTGTGCGGTGTTATAGATATCCAATATGAGTACAAATATGCATGAAATATCCTAAGTAGGAGGAATGCATATGGCAACTTGATAAATGTTTAACGCCTGGTCAATTCCCGTCGCGCGAGAGGTGTCGCATTTGCCATAACTGCTGGAAAAGATGGCAATGATCTAAGTTTCACATGTACACCATATGTTTAGGGTTCGATGATAATACACGAACAATTACAAGCCTTCATCTCCAAAATAAACTCGTTGCGAGCAGATGTCTACTATAATAAGACTGAGGGGCCTCTCAGGGGGACCAGGGGTAAAAGTACCAAGTTCCGCCACTGCGTTTGACTCCTGATTGCAATCAGTTTACATTTTTGCAAGTTCATTCGAAACTAAATAATCGATAAAACATAATTATTCCATGATTAAGTTATTTCACTAGTTCTACTTATGAAAAATCAGTGAAGAGACTGAAACAGCCCTGTGGATGAGAAGAGTGGGCGATTATGTTTATGCATGAATGATTCTCCAGTGGAATTGCTCGCAGTTGGAGTCGAGTCATAGGCCTATATTTTTTACTTTGCTTGAAGAAATTAAGTATACCTACTTTTAATAATACCTCCATGCACTCAATGAATGAATGTTTTATTTAATGAGAGGATACCAGGCCAACAAGACTTAATGAAGTCAAAAACGCCTGAAGACCCATTGAAACACCGTTGAGTATTGTACAAAATGTAAACATGAACATGTGCTGTGCTAAAAATAGCCCGACCTGGTTGTTGTGCTCACATCAGGGAAAAATGTCATGACTTATCAAACATTAAAGGAGAAATCATGCAGATGTGAACTGGTAACGTTTTGATTACGTTTTAAACGAGACCTCACTATTCCTCACTATGAAACTTACTTTATAAAGGCCATGTAACATCCAAATGGACATCACAGTCACCACCAAGTAACCTAGACAGAGGAGGTATGCTGGGATGGGAATTGGGATGTCCTTCACCTCCGCGTCCTGGCCACCGCCAGCTGAAAAAGAAGTAGCTGTTAATTGTTTTACGTTTCTGGCTGGATGAACTGATGACAAGTAAATGCACGTTGAGAAAACGGTAATAAGAATATATATTAACAAAACTATTGAATGGAAAATAACGAGGTAAACTATTTTATAGGTAGTTCATTCCACTGATAATTCCTATGCTGGTTGGGAAAATTGAATTGGATAAAAAGTGCCCAATCGGAATTCCTGCTGCAATTAATGCATGTTAGAACACATCTGTGTGTTTGTATATATGCCTGTGCGTGTTTGCACACACACACGCACACATATATATGTTTATATATATATATATATATATATATATATATATATATATATATATATATATATGTATGTATACATATATATATATATATATATATATATACATACATATATATATATATATATATTTATATTTATATATATTCATATATATACATGCACACACAAACACACGCACACGCACACGCACACGCACTCACACACGCATACGCACACACACGCACACGCACACGCACGCACACGCACACACACACACACACACACACACACACATACACACACACACACATATATATATATATATATATATATATATATATATATATATATATATATATATATATATATACGTAGGTATATGCACATGCATATCTATATTACAGATATATACATCTTGTATACATTTATATACATAAACATTGTATATACACATACCTACAACATATCTATACATACATATATATGAATCCTAAAAGATAATATAAAAGAATCCTAAAACCTATAGCAACTAACTGTAAAAAAAAAATGTGATACAAGACTTACTTTGAGATAAACCTTAACAACAATAAAAATTGCAGACGGCTCCATTAATTTGATAATTCATCAGAAGTAGCCTTTTCTTATTATTTTCAAATCGTAATAATCTTTGAGAGAGGAAAATTGCATAAGGACAAATTAAAGACAGTTCTTATGCGTAAGGACAAAATCAAATACAGTGCTTGTGGACGTGAACAGAAAATACGTGTAACATTTAAGTAGCGACAAAATTTACGTTTGACAATAAATCAAATGAGACTTTTAAGTTTTTCCTGCCATATTTGATGCAGAATTATCTTCAAATTTGTGTAAATTTGTACTGTAGTTTTAAAGACAGTCCCAA
>NC_091555.1:10288123-10290623 GCF_042767895.1 Penaeus vannamei | reverse complement strand
TCTGTGAGCAATTCCACTTGAGAATCATTCATGCATAAACATGATCGCCCACTCTTCTCATCCATAGGACTATTTTGATGATTGTTCAATGAATATTTAACCATTAAAATCATTATTATCCATCTTTTTTGAAAACTAAAACGACCAAAATGACTGATGACCATATTCGCTACTCGTCCAGTAGTGCAAGAATTTTGTGGTGGTCGCGACTAACTGAATCGAGTGAAAGATTATTATCATCATCAATTTCGCAACAAAATTGTTCGTTCACTTTAATGGCATAATTCTTCTCAGCAGAGCGGTCTATCCGGCCAGTTCGTGGGTGCCATCATCATCAAAATAAACCATATGTGCGTTTTCCAAAAACAATGGCAACTTTTGTGACGTCATCAAAATTTAACGTCATAACCTCCTCGAGTTACTACTGATCTAACCTTTCCCGAAAGAGCTCTCGGAGAAAACTCACCCGCGAATATACAATGTTGTTGCGAGTTTTTTTTTTTTTGTTTGTTTGACACCATTAGTTCAGTTGCAGAATTTAAAGGGTATTTGAAGCCATTTATATATATCTAATTGTAGTAACACAAATACATACCTTTATGATACAATACTACCGTATATGTGTGTGTGTGTGTGTGTGTGTATTTTTTCTTAGTGGTAAACGTCTCTATATCAATATTGGCACGTTATATGAAACTTAAAGAAGATGGCTGCTAATTGCCACTGCACAAATACCCGTTCATTTATGTAAAAAGCAGATTTGCTAATAATCGCACAGACTCGTGCGTCTGGCAGTATCTTCTGAACAAGTACTGTGGATTTGGATTAAACTTTAATCCGGAGTCATTATTGTTTTTGAACACCCATAAATTTTTCGTTATTTTTTTTGAACGCTTCCCAGATTTTTTAGATTATTAAAAAAAATAATAATAATAAGGTTGATCTCATTATATTTTTCCGTTATTCTTTTATGAACGCTTCCCAGATTTTTTTTTACATTATTCCGAAAAAATGAAGGTTGGTCTCATTTTAAGCTTTCAGAAAATAATCTCATTCCTCTGTATTATATCTAATCATTGCGTCACAATTGCCAATTTTCTAAGGCAAGGTGAAAAATCATAATATTTCAGAAGACATCGAAAATGGCTGCTACCACCTTAAAAATAACGTATGGGCCTTAAATATTCCATAGGAGATTCAGAGGCCCTGAAACTTTTTCGAAATACCTAAAATTTAATTTCGGGCGATTTTTGCCGAAAAAAGTACCATACTGTCACCTTTGAGAGTTTAAAGATAAATGTAAATCACATAAAGAAAGGCAAGCGATTATTTATTCCCGATTTATCAACATTACCTTCAATGGCAATTGTATATGTATATATTTTTTGGAGGGGGGAGTTAAAGGATAAAATACAATAAGAAATTGGCATTTTCCCTACTCAGCGATGGGTCGCGCATGCGTGTTGACGAACTGAAAGCAAAGGCTGGCACGCCTGTGTGGGTGAGGCGTAGAATCGAAATTGCTCGAAATTTGGCAGAAAAAATCAAATAGCAAGAAATTTCATATAAGAACGTTGCATATAAAAACCTTCCATGTAACTGTTATACAACAAGGCTTTAAATGACGCCGGCACACTAGTTATATAATAATACGACTTACAGTTAATGAGAATTCTACACCATTTCCTAGGATTAACTATGCAGGCCTGAGTTTTTAGTGATACGGCTTTAAGATTCAACAAATGTTGATTGCCTACTCTACCAGCGACAAATTACACTGATCGTTTTTAGACCTGCTCCTGCTTAACGTAGCACGTGAGAATGTTAAAAATTATGACAATTTGTCTTTCATCAGAATGAATACATATAGGCATATGAAAGACAAAAAGTAGTCATAATAAGTGAGAGTGAACAACCATAAGGAACATGGGGGCCAATGATTACCGCGATACCGATATTACAAATAAATTCTCATATAATTTCCATGTATCACTTACTCTAAGAAAACGTTAATCAAATTTTGAACTGGTGGAAATGAAAATATCAAAACCTACAAGTATGTGTTTGTGAAAAAAAAACATGATAATATACGTAAGCCAGCGGTCTCTACCCGGGTTACTGTTGTGAAAATGGTACAGACGATGTTTCTCAAAAATGGTACATGTGTACAGAAAATTTACACTGTACATCATAGAATGGGACTCTGCCGTGCTTTGGCATCTAAAAGATCTTCTAGTAGTGTGAGTATTATGAAGATAAATTGCATTTTGATAGTTTTACCCGGCAAGATGAAAAATCCCTCACTACTCCGGTCAACTTCACTATGTTAGCAGTGTTTACGTAAAGAATCGCAGACGGACAATATAGAATTTAACAGTGGCACATGAATGTTTATTTTTGAAGTTGTATGTCATACAATAATAGGTCAACCACTAATAATACCAAGATATCGGTAAATTTTTAGTTTCACAGCCATCCAACCTTGCAATTATCATTTCGT
>NC_091555.1:10278200-10282623 GCF_042767895.1 Penaeus vannamei | reverse complement strand
AAAAGGACCCTTATCAGATTTATGCCATTTTGTAAGTTCATATGAAAGAATAAAATAAGATAGAAGCATAAGTTTTCCTTTATATATATTTAGGTAGGAGGAGGTCACAGAAAATTATTAGGGAGACCAGTAGGCTATAAACCTTGATTCTAACAATTGGTACTATTCTTTTAACTGTACACTTTTAGTACTACCAACTCTTAGACAAGATCATCAAATATTTTATTTTTCATCTTTTTACTCTTTATAATTTTATTATATTGCAATCATTATTATTATGATAATTATTATTAGTAGCTTTCATATATCTTCATTACTGTTATATGTACTTAATTTTTTTATCTTCTCTTGCTTCTTGGGAGGCATTGTAATTTAATTGTTAATTTGATATTATCAGAGGTCAGTAAAAAGGAAGTATTCATAAACTAATACATATCTGTATTGGTCTGTTCACATACATCTCCAAATAGGTTTAACAAATTTGTGGTCTTATATTAGAGAATCACAATATGTAATATGTATGTCAAAAGGAATAGGTAGTATTTCACCATTACTTTGGGATTTTTTTCACAATTGTTTTGATGCAGCAGTTTGCTTACCAAAGGAAAGTCTTACATAATAGATGTGCAAATAACTTTTACATGAAAATTAGCTGTACTTCTTTACAGACATCATAAATTTAGTCATTGGCATTTTGTCTGCTATGTATGTGTAAAAAAACTAACAGAGATTTTCATCACTACAGGAACTTCGCAAGAGATTAACAGTCACGAGAGAGTCCTCCTCAGGCACCAGTGTAGATCATAACGATGCAGACAGTGCAGGAAAACTTCCCACAACTGTCCTTTTAGTTCTGGCACAAAGCTGGACTGGATTGCTTTAGGGACTGAAATGTAATATTTTATATTGATTCTAGTCAAGATCTTCATATTATTTGAATTTCAAGCAGTGTTTTTTATCTTCAGTGCCTTCACTTTTATATGGCAGGTTTTAGAAGGGTGATTACCTGCTCAAGGTGTAGAACATAGGGGTAAATATCCATAGGTAAAGAAGAGAAGTCTAATTTCTTTGTTTGGGGTCTCTAAAGGATGTGTATGCATGGTGGTGTTGAACCAATGGAAATTAAGTGTTTTATGCTATTGAAAAGAGCAGGGTAGCTACCTACCATGTGTAAAGGTAAGGTCGTTATTTTTGTGCATGTACTTTCAGCTGCAACCTTGGCACATACACTTGAACAAACAAGAAGTTGGAGGAAGAATTGAAAACACTGTTAAAGACAAGATGGCATAATCTTACTCCTTTATACCAAACCCAGAGAGAAAGTGTTATTTTATGGGCTTCGATACTTTTTTTCTCCTTATTTTTGAATTAATGTAGTATGTAATTTTCAAAGGTAAATACTGAAAAGAATTGGAAAATAGTTCACTATACTTGGATTAACAATTGGAAAACTGCAATGAAGTTTTTCATGTTTGAAGAATCTTGTTAGTTGAAACTGTTAAGCATTATTTAACTTCACTGCATGCGGATAAGAAACTCTAATAATAAAATTATTATTAAGAAAGATTACTGATTTTTAGTTTTAGAACTGGGTAATATATTAAGTTTTCATTGAAAGCAACTATAATATAACCTTTTGTTTTATACTAGTTAGCAAAGGTAAGATATGTCCAGAAAAAATATATTAATGATCGTTTATTACATACAATATTTGCAGTCTTGTTTATTACTTGAAAAAATACTTATTTCCAGCTTTAATTTTATTGTTTGATATATACTGGCTATAGTGTTTGCATGGAAGAATGGGTTATCCTTTTTCCTTCTAAATCACCGAGACAGTTTACCTCTGTTAGTCCAGCTATTTTTAATACTGATAACGTATTTGCCATTCACTACTCACAAGCGTGTAGTAGCATGTAAGTATGTGCATTTATAGTTTTGTAATCACTTTAATAGGTCATTTTTTCAGGCATGTAACATGAGATCTGGAGCCTAAGAAAAAGGGGGAAATTAGTGCCTACTCTGTCTTTAACCCCAACTGCAGAGTAATGCATGGAACGGGCTGTCTGCAGAACAATTTGAATGTGGAAATTTTACATAAGATGTGAACAGAGGCAAACTGTAAGATACATGCCTATGGTAACTTAAAACAAACTATTTTGTTGGAAGTGAAATATATTTATCTAATTTTTATCTGTTATTTTGATCTTCCATTGAATGTATTTTAGTATTTGATAAAAACTTGGATAATTTTGCACATCAGTTTTACAGATATTGTGAAGAGTGTTAAGAGCTTTATATGAGCTCCATTCCAGGAATTCTTATAAGTTAGTGTTTTAAGTGAGAGTAAAATAGCCCCTATCACATTTTCAGCCCTTGGATCATCACTTGTATATTTTAGTTGGGATTTAGGATTTACTTTAATGAATATAAATTTACTTTACATTTCACTTATTGTTATTTTACTGTGAGGTTTATTTCACCATACTCTGTTTTTGTTGTAATGTTTTCTGTCAAACTATTGCAGAATTGAGCTGACGGCAGTGTTTTTGTTTCCTTGAGTGTTTGCAAAGAAAATTTTAGATTATTTTCAAAGTTTGTATCTTTTGGATTCATTGTATGGGTACTACATTCTTTGTTGTTTTGGTTTTCTATATATATTTTCAAACAGAGTATGGTGCCATATAAACTTGATACAAGCAGTACAATCTTTTTGAAAATATGGAAATTTTTTTATTATATGATATTGTTAGTAAACCAGTATTTCTTGGATGTGATACATTCATATTTTTAAACCCCAATTGCTGCTGAAGATAAGACTGGGTAAGGGCATCATGGCCAAAGGCATTTCATGTTCGAAAATAAGAAAAGTAAGGAGTGAACTCTTTGGTCTATTTTTTGCTCCTGGGATGTAGGCCGAGAACTCATTGAACACCCACCATATGTTTTTATTCTGGACTGCACAAAAACCCAACTCTTCTGTAATATCACATTTTTATTTACAATTTGACTGACATGCTCATTATCTCTCCATCTCCAAAGCATATCTTAAGAATCATGATCCTATCACTGTTTAATAGTGAAATTATTACAGATATTGTTACAACCATAAGCAACTCAAAAGCCTTGATCTAGATATTAAGATAACAAGAAATACCACTCAAATGGAATCATTAATCTAGTTTACTTTGAAATAACAAAAAAAAGTAAACCAAAATGGTAACTATAATTTACTTTCCCTTGATTTTAGCTTTAACGCTAATTGTGTTCCTTTTCGTTGGATCATGTTTGTATCGCTCAGAGGAACAGGTCCTGTACCTGCCTTTGTAAATCTCATTTCATCATACCTCTGACGCTCTTCACTTTCTTTGGAAATCTGCATGTTACTCCAAGCTGTTGAAAAAAGAAAAATGTTTATTAATTTGAGAAACAGTCTATTGAAAAACAAGACTCTACATTTAAGAAGTTAGTAAAATATATGTTTAAGCTGGCAAACAAATAGCCACCATAATATATATACAAGGCCTCTTTCTCTTTTCTCTTTCTATTTCTCTTTCTCTCTCTACATATATACATACATACACATGCTTAAATACATACATACGTGTATATAAATATATACATACATACATATAAATATATACATATAATATATATACATATTATTATATAAATATATACGCATACATATAAATATATATAATGATACATATAAATATATATATTATACATATAAATATATTATACGCATACATATAAATATATTATACGTATAAGCATATAAATATATTATACGCATACATATAAATATATTATAATGCATACATATAAATATATTATACGCTTACATATAAATATATTATACGCATACATATAAATATATTATACGCATACATATAAATATATTATACGCATACATATAAATATATTATACGCATACATATAAATATATATACGCATACATATAAATATATATACGCATTCATATAAATATATATATACGCATACATATAAATATATATACGCATACATATAAATATATATACGCATACATATAAATATATATACGCATACATATAAATATATATACGCATACATATAAATACATATACGCATACATATAAATACATATACGCATACATATAAATACATATACGCATACATATAAATACATATACGCATACATATAAATATATATACGCATACATATAAATATATATACGCATACATATAAATATATATACGCATACATATAAATATATATACTATACATATAAATATATATACTATACATATAAATATATATACACTATACATATAAATATATATACACTATACATATAAATATATATACTCTATACATATAAATATATATACACTATACATATAAATATATATACACTATACATATAAATATATATAC
>NC_091555.1:10243655-10251155 GCF_042767895.1 Penaeus vannamei | reverse complement strand
GTATCATAATTCTGCAATAGTTTGACAGAAAACAGTACAACAAAAGCAGAGTATGGTGAAATAAACCTCACAGTAAAATAACAATAAGTGAAATGTAAAGTAAATTTATATTCATTAATGAAATCCTAAATCAACTAAAATATAAAGTGATGATCCAAGGGCTGAAAATGTGATGAGCTATTTCACTACCAACAAAACACTAACTATGGAATTCCTGGAATGGAGCTCATAACAAGCTCTGTGCCTCTTCTAATATCTGTAAAACTGATGTACAAAATTATCCAAGTTTTTATCATCCTAAAATACATTCAATGGAAATCAAAATAACAGTAAAGATGGATAAATATATTTCACTTCCAACAAAATAGTTTGTTTTAAATTTCTTGGAACGTATCTTGCAATTTGCCTCTGTTTACATCTTATGTAAAATTTCCCGTTCAAATTGTTCTGCAGACAGCGTTCCATCTATTGTCTCACAGTTGGGGTTAAAGACAGAGTAGGCACTAATTTCCCCCTTTTTCTTGGGCTCGGATCTCATGTTGTACCTGAAAAATAGTATAATAGTGATTACAAAACTATAAATGCATACTTACATGCTACTACACCTTATGAGTAGTGAATGGCAAATCGTTATCAGTATTAAAAATAGCTGGACTAACAGAGGTAAACTGTCTCGGTGATTTAGAAGGAAAAAGGTAACCATTCTTCCATACAAACACTATAGCCAGTATATATTGACAAAAATTAAAGCTGGAAATAAGTATTTTTCAAGTAATAAACAAGACTGCAAATATTGTATGTAATAAACGATCATTAATATATTTTTTCTGGACATATCTTACCTTTGCTAACTAGTATAAAACAAAGAGTTATATTATAGTTAACTTTCAATGGCTTAATATGTTGCAGTTCTAAACTAAAATCCAGTAATCTTTCTTAATAATAATTTTATTATTAGGTTTCTTATCCGCATGCAGTGAAGTTAAATAATGCTTAACAGTTTCAACTAACAAGATTCTTCAAACATGAAAACTTCATTGCAGTTTCCAATTGTTAATCCAAGTATAGTGAACTATTTTCCAATTAGCACTAAGTATTTATACTTGAAAATTACATACTACATTAATTCAAAAATAAGGAGAAAAAAAGTATCCAAGCCCATAAAACACTTTCTCTCTGGGTTTGGTATAAAGGTAAGGTTAACATCTTGTCTTTAACAGTGTTTTCAATTCTTTACTCCAACTTCTTGTTTGTTCAAGTGTATGTGCCAAGGTTGCAGCTGAAAGTACATGCACAAAAATAACGACCTTACCTTTACACATGGTAGGTAGCTACCCTGCTCTTTTCAATAACATAAAACACTTAATTTCCATTGAACAAACACCACCATGCATACACATCCTTTAGAACCCCAAATAAAGAAATTAGACTTCTCTTCTTTACCTGTGGATATTTACCCTATGTTCTACATATGAAGCAGATAATCACCCTTCTAAAACCTACCATATAAAAGTGAAGGCACTGAAGATAAAAAACACTGCTCCAAATTCAAGTAATATGAAGATCTTGACTAGAATCAACCATAAGGCACATTTCAGTCCTAAAGCAATCCAGTCCAGCTTTGTGTAAGAACTAAAGGACAGTTGTGAGGAGTTTCCTGCACTGTCTGCATCGCTATGATCTACACTGGTGCCTGAGGAGGACTCTCTCGTGACTGTTAATCTCTTGCGAAGTTCCTGTGGTGATGAAAATCTCTGTTAGTTTTTTTACACATACATAGCAGACAAAATGCAATGACTAAATTTATAGTGTCTGTAAAGAAGTACAGCTAATTTTCATCTAAAAGTTATTTGCACATCTATTATGTAAGACTTTCCTTTGGTAAACAAACTGCTGCATCAAACAATTGTGAAAAAAATCCCAAAGTAATTGAAATACTACCTATTCTTTTTGACATACATATTACATATTGTGATTCTCTAATATAAGACCACAAATTTGTTAAACCTATTTGGAGATATGTGAACAGACCAATACAGATATGTATTAGTTTATAGATGCTTCAACACTGACCTCTGATAATATCAAATTAACAATTAAATTACAATGCCTCCCAAGAAGCAAGAGAAGATAAAAAAGTAGTACATATAACAGTAATGAAGATATATGAAAGCTACTACTAATAATTATCATAATAATAATGATTGCAATATAATAAAATTATAAAGGTAAAAAGATGAAAAATAAAATATTTGATGATCTTGTCTAAGAGTTGGTAGTACTAAAAGTGTACAGTTAAAGAATAATTGTAATTGTTAGAATCAAGGTTGCAGCCTACTGGTCTCCTAATAATTTCTGTGACCTCCTCCTACCTAAATATATATAAAGGAAAACTTATGCTTCTATCTTATTTTATTCTTTCATATGAACTTACAAAATGGCATAAATCTGATAAGGGTCCTTTTCTACCAAATTAATAACGTTGCAAATCCTAAATCCCAGATAAAAACTGGTAATTCATGAAAAAACCTGTAAAAAATGCATAAAATATACCGTAAGTTATACATCAAAAATATATATAATTGTAAACATTTTAAGTCAACTGAGCATTGAAAATATAACATTTCTAAACACAACCAAAGAACAATAGACTAAACCTTTAAACTTCAAATAGAAAATAATAAGAAATACAATAATATCCAACCCTTTAAGCATTTAAACCAAAATTCAGGAGTGAGGTAAAAAAAAAAAAAAAAAAAAAAGATGGCAGTCATCTCAAAACAAGATGATACCACTCTCAATTAGGTTAGGTTAGTGTTAGTACTTATTACCAGAAAATAATGTTCATATGCTCATATGCATGTGTGTGATGTACACCGAACTGACAAATCGGATATGGCTGCTGTACACGTAATGATGGCTAAAAATATATACATACATACATACATACATACATACATATATATATATATATATATATATATATATATATATATATATATATATATATATATATATATATATATATATATATATATATATATAAAATAGCTCTTATTTTTAGGTTTATGTCACCCTATAAAAAACCTAACCTTACAATAGGAGAGTTCAAGCTAATAAATAGCCCTACACTTGGTGATGAATTAACCAATAATTTGTAGTAAAAGAAAAACTATACTATCACGGAACTAAATATTTCTGGAATTGTAAAAGTATTTTAGTGTCTACCTGAATGGCATATAACAGGGCAATAGTTTGCCAAGTTTCAATATAAGCTTACAATATCTATGCAACAAATGAATATGGAGCTTGTGCTGAAAATCAGTAAGAATATAAAACAGAATATTGACAACCAAATGATGATACAGCAACTACTCATGCTGGAAAAACAAACGCTTCAAATAAAATAATGGCTAACTATACTTTTCATTGTGACAATAATTCTTATCAACGAGAGCCAAAGATAATTTGAACACTGAAGACAACTATGTAACATGGCATTAGTTAAAAGTGAATCTTAAAATTTATCGTATAAAAATTCTTAGTGGCTTCTAAAGCAATATCTAACTACCTGCGCCTCACACATCACAAGATTCTTATCACTTGGGTTCGGTGTAATAGGCCATCAGATGATTCTAAGAACTGACAACTTGAACACCTCACCTTCACATTCATTCATCTAAAAATGAAAATGAAAAATAAAATATTACTTAACGGTTTCCTTTTATATACCTTGTTCCATTCTCTCTAATAAGATGATCCTGCTACAGCCATTTTCATATCAGAACTTTAAATCCTACCCCACACCTAGCATAACATGTACATTACACTCTTATGAGATATCATTTTAATTGTCAATGATAAGCTTTACGTTTTCATAAAATAAAATATATTATAGATAGATGTAAATGTAGATACAGATATAGATATTGGTAGAGATAAAAATAAAGATAAAGATATTGACAGATATAAATATAAATAGATGGATGGAGATATATAGAGAGATAGATACATAGAGAGACAAATAGACTGACAGATTAAAAGCCACAATATTCACCTTCGCATCGGAATGCTCTTTGGGTTGTTGCTCATCCGCACTCGAACTGCTCTCAGACTCGGAAGCTGTGCTACTACTCCTCATAACAGACATCGCTGACCATATCAACTCCCAGAACCGCTTTTTAACGCTTTTGTGTGTCTCTTCCTTCTTCTTCCTGAGTCTATACTGTGCTAACTGCTCCTCTATGCTGGATTTCCCTGCTGAATGCATCTTTGGGGTTTCCTTTGGGGCTTAATCCTTAGAAGTGTCAGAAGGGAAGTACACTTGTTGACGTCTACATACGAACAGCTGATTTGTGCGTTCGATTGTAAATTAAATATGTTGATAACTTATAACTACGAAATTTTATGCCTGTATTTTCGTTAATTTCTGAATGCTGTACCTATGGATTTTTTCTTTGAAGTTGTTGTATTGTTATTTAAAAAAAGACTCGAACGTTAAAATCAGCTAATTCATTCATAAATTTTTGTTCATAGCCGTGATGGCGCTCTAGGTCTGTAATAATGCAAACGGATAGAATCGGAGGCAAAACGGGCCGAAACGGTGATTCTAGATTACTGTCAATTAATGCAAGAACTCTAGTTTATGCAACTATTAAAGTCCACACAATGAAAATTGAGTTGGTATCTAGCCTCCAGACTGTAGAGTATTTTTTGCGCGGGGAATATTACATTTTTTCATGCGCGAAAAACATCATTTTGTCTACATTTGCGCGGACGGATGATGGAACAAGTGCGCGGAAAGGTCAAAAGAATCTTATGCGCGGAAGATAATTTAAAAAAGAACTAAGCGTGCGCGGAAAGTTACTCGATAACTACATTTGCGCTAACAAAATTTGACCAAATAATTATTTAAGGAGCACAATTTTCAATCTCTCCTGGTCGCGTAAGAACACAGAAACGGACCGAATCGGAGGCAAAACGGAGCTTTAGCAGATATATAGAGTACAATTCTTGTATCAAAAGATGAAAATAATCTCCAACAGCCTCCGTTTCGACCCATTTTGCCTCCGATCGTTCCGGTGTTCTTGCGTACTCGAACGGGTTCATAAGAACACCCAAACGGACCGAATCGAAGCAAATTGAGTCGGTATATAGCCCGGGAATCGATGACTTATAGAGCACAATTTTCAGACTGGCTGAGTGTTTGGAAAAGGAAGAACAAATCGTTGACAAAGGTGATTTTGCGAGTTTAAAGTATAATGCCAGATTTTCCAAACACCCAGCCAGCCAATGTATCCAATATGGCCGCAACCATACACAAACCGTAAGGGGGGAGACTGAAAATTGTGATCCATAAGATTCCCAAGCCAGATAACAACTCAATATATACATATATATGTACACACACACACACACACACACACACACACACACACACACACACACACACACACACACGCACGAACATGCACACACGCACACATACACACACATACATACCTACATATATATATATATATATATATATATATATATATATATATATATATACATATATACATATACATATATATCATATATATATATATATATATATATATATATATATATATATATATATATATATATATATATACATACTTGTATACATAAATATACATATGTATGTGTATATATATATGTATATATATGTATATATATATATATATATATATATATATATATATATATATATATATATATATATATATATATATATATATATATATATATATATATATATATATGTATATATGTATGTGTGTGTGTGTGTGTATGTATGTACACTGTGAACGAGAGGTTAGCATTATGTATATACATATATACATACATACATATGTATATATATGTGTGTGTGTGTATATATATATATATATATATATATATATATATATATATATATATATATATATATATATATACAGACGTACGTTCCATCGCATATCATTTTAGGCTGAGTTCAGTGTGGTAGTTGAAATAGTCTTTGTATTAACATATTAATGATTCTAACATCCGTTGCTAAAATCAACGGTAATATCCGCTCTATCTTCATGGTATTCGCACTCATTTTTACATACACTCACTCATCTACACAGACAACAGACACTGTAAATACATACAAATCCTCATTGGTTGTGTCGTAGTTACAGGCTATCTCTTTTGCCTTGTGGCGTTGCCAGTCGTGATTAGTGAAAATGCACAATACTCATTTACATATTTTTTTCTTTCTCTATGAAATGACAATCGGTTCAAGGAAATCCTCGCGGATTGACATTGACATTTCCCTTATCTATTCTCATATCTATCTGAGATGGTTTGTAGCTCAAGAAGGTCCATGAGGATCGCTACTCCCATCTCCCTCACACTGGACCGTGTGAGGGAGATGGGACGGCACAAAAGGAGTCCTAACTGCAGCCCGGACGCCTTACAATGCCGTGAGAAGAACATCGCCTGTAGATCGCCGCATTCCAGAGGACCAGGAGTCGTTAGTGCATGTATTAGGCCACCCCAGGATGAAATCTAAGGTGCTGCCTGCCAAGACGCCCGTTGATCCATAAAAAAAAACAGGAACTCGTCAGAGCAGGTCCCAGGATGCTAAGGAAAAACGCCTGCCTGGACGTCCGTAGATCGGTTAAACTCCAGGAGCTCCCCAGCGCTGGCATATGCCGCCCTCAGATGCCAGAAATGACGCCCCTGCTAAAATGCTCATAGACCCAGACGCAGGTTACGAGGACGTCTGTACGAGCCGAAACCGAGAAGGACCTGGACGAATCTGCGAAGACGTGTGGACGAATATGCCACTGAGTAACCCTGAATGAGGACTACAAGGACTCTGGATGAACCGTAGTCGAGGAGGACCCCTAGGTGAGACCTTCCAGGACGTGTGGACGTCAAGGACAGATGGATGCACTAAGGACCAAGAAGAAGAGGCCGACAAGGATGAGCTACACGAGGATGACCAGAACAAGAAAGCGAGGACAAGAATACCAGCAGATCAGGTCTGATCATGGGTCACCCTTGAAGCAGAGCAAATGACGCCTCGGGGGCGGTGTGAGTAAGTGGCCAAGCAATATAGCATACTGCATAACATAATGAAAGAGAGAGGTTGGCCTTATATATATGTATATATGCGCATAGATATGTAGGCATATATATATATATAGCATACTGCATAACATAATGTAGCTCACAAGCCATGCCGGTTTGCACGTGTTTCCCATTAGGATTCTAAATATACGGTCCTCGTGTCCGCCACCCACGCTGTCGCCGGCACCCGACCTTGACCTCGACCTCCGCTACCCTCCGCCCGGCAACTGCCCTCTCCCAGGGCCAGAATGTAGGGTTCCACTCAGCACCGCCAGTGATATAGTGCTCTCAAGAAATAAACGTGAATCCGTAAATGGTGCATCACAACTGCCCACCAGTATTCCATACATGGGAGGTTAACATCTTACAATA
>NC_091555.1:10226155-10241155 GCF_042767895.1 Penaeus vannamei | reverse complement strand
CTTTTGTTATTTGGAAATTAAGTTTCTTCAGAGGCGATCGGACTGCCAGTGGGAATGCTCCCAGATATCGAATTTGGGCTGAGATTTAAAACAAAACAATTGAACACTGATTTTCACATACAACTGCAGCTCTAACAAAACATTTTACTTGGAACTATATTTTGTGAGAAGTTATTCATCAGGTGAATAAGTACATAGCGAAGGATAAAGTAAAACAGACTACCAATATAAATTTCTAGATGGAATCTCTAATACGCATGCGCACGGGGAACGGCCATGAATTGCGTGCGTATAAAAAGCGTGGTTTCGTCGACGAGGTTCACATCAAGTGTTTACAGTTGGAGGGATCATATTTGCCACAGGTAAGTGAACAAGTGGAAAATATTTTAAGAGTTATAAATGTTTATAAACATTTTCATTTCAGTTTCTCCTACAAAGGAATGCACTTTGGAAACGAATTGCAATCGGAGTTATGGTACCAAGCTTTATGCTTTGTATGTCATTGTATAAACTTCCCGTTATGTCGCGAAATTGGTGTGAAAACATCATATAAAAAAAAAAAAATCAGGAACATCTCTAATGCCAATTATGGTAGGACGAGCGTTTGAAATATCATGTTGATGTTGGATTAGAAGTAAATGACCTATGTCGTAAAACCAGGCAATGAATACAGTACAATGAAGACAGCGTTTTCCATAAACCCTTGGCTTGGTCACTCTACGTGCCACATAATATTCAAATGCAGCGGTGTGTGTGTGATTTCATAGGTATGTGCATGCGAGAAAGAAAAGAGTGTGGGTGGGTGGGATACAAGGAAGTTTTAAGTACATTTTCGTTTCGTTCGTTTCATGTGACAAGCAGTGATGAAATGCCTATCCCACACATAGAGACTAAAACTGTTCTTTCATTACAGCCATGAAGTTCTTGCTGATTACTTGCTTGGGAAGCCTCGTCTTCGCACAACAGGGACCGGCTGACCTGCAGGGCCCAGGGCCCTTCGTCAGGGACTTCCGAGCTAACGTGCTAAGAGGTATGACAATTTTTCTCCGATTTCTTTTCTTCAGTGTGCACATATATACATGCATATAGATATATGTATATGTATAAATATGTATATATGTATATATATATATGGATGTATCTATGTTTATACAAAAAATATAGATGGATTGATAGATAGAAATATATACATATTTATATACATACAGACATATGTATATATACACATATATGTATATATATACACATATGTATATATATACACATATGTATATATACACATATGTATATATATACACATATGTATATATATACACATATGTATATATATATACGCATATGTATATATACACACATATATGTATACATATACACATATATGTATATATATGTATGTATATATACATATGTGTATATACAGTATATATATTAATAATGATTCATAAATATTTATGTATACATATATATGTGTGTATCTAAGTATGCGTGTATCTGTGTGCGTGTGCGTATGCATGCACGTATGTATGTGTGTATGTATTCCTTTTAATTTCTTTGTCATTTCGTCCAACAGAATTTCCAGGACTTTGCTTCTCTGCAATAACCTTCCGACTCTACTTGGAAAATCAGTCCTGGAGCTTATTTCCCATCTGCGGCAAAGCTGAATGCATCAACAATGGCCACATGAACGTTGAGCGCGTCCATGACTGCGGTCCTCAACCCAGGAATCCCGTGTTATGTACGATTGCCAACCTAGCTGAGCTTCGCCGAAACACCATCCTCGAATACCCATCGTGCTGCCCCAAATACGTGTGCCCTGATGGAGTCACCCTTGAATATCCTAGTAAGGACGAGATCAAGGCTGATATTTTGAAGCGGCAAGCAGCCGCTCTGCGGGCAGCCAAGTTAGCCGCAGCAGCAAGGGAGGCGGCAGTACCACAGACAGCACCAGCAATTATTTAAGTTACTCCAGAAAGACGAGGCAAAAGTAACTCTAATGACATTAAAGTTTAGATGAAATACAAATTGTATCACCAATTAATTGGAACACATGGAAAATAGAGAGCCTATCATTGAAAGTCATAATATCTACAGTAATATTCATTATCCACATCTTTATTTTTATGAATGTGTAACGTAAATTTCACTCAAACGAATTTTATATACACACATATATGTATATACATATATATGTATATATGTGTGTGTGTGTGTCTTTCTGTGTTTACGTATATGCATATATAAATTCGTGATATTAAAATATTTCTGAAGGCAAAACGATGAAAATTCTTTTGCTAGAAAATTAAACATTAATATTTCTGAAATGCAAATAAAAAGTACATCCACAAACATGTATATATGTCCGTATGCACACACACACACACACACACACACACACACACATATATATATATATATATATATATATATATATATATATATATATATGTGTGTGTGTGTGTGTGTGTGTGTGTGTGTGTGTGTGTATGTATATATCTATATACATGTATATATAAGTATATATATATATGCATATGTGTATACTCATATATACACACACATATATACATACTCACACACACAGACATATATACATACATAAATACATATATACACACACCTATATACATATGCATACACACATATATATTATGTAAGAAAAACATGCTAGCTGACGTTTTAAACTTATCAAGAGTCAAAGAAGTTACAATCTCTGAAGGCAATCTGTACCATAGTCTACAAATAGTAGTAAAAAAAAACATCTAGAAAACTGACTTGTAGACGATCGACTTACATCAAATATCATTGAATTGAGGTTCATAAAAATCAAGTAAAAACATATAGAGGAGATGTGAATTATCGGTTACAATCTTGTATAAGACTGAAAGAGCCCCAATAACTCCACGATGTCCAGTATCCAAATTTAAGTCAGACAGGAGAAATTTAATGGAATTAAAAGATCGATCAGTCTTAAATGTATCTGCAGCAGATAACCACGCAGGAGAACAATATTCAAAATGAGGCAGAATAAAAGTTAGGCATCACTTGCGAATGATGCCTAACTTTGATGAAATTGCCTGGGCCATATTCCTAATATGCAATTCAAATGTAAGCTTTGAATCAAAGATTACACCTAAGAGCTTCAGGTTATCCACTGAAGTGATTAAGACTTGGATGCTGAGGCAACTGCGTTCGAGACCGACTCACAATCATTTCCTTAGACTTAATAGGATTTAATTTCATTCCCCACCGAGAGCACCAAGATTGAATCCTCATCAGGTCTACATTGAGACTGTCAGCTACTATTTGCCTGGTTGCCGGAGAAGGAATGTCAGCATAGAGAGAAGTATCATCAGCATATGTCAACATTTAATGCCAGACCACATATCGCTTGTATATAAGATAAAGAGCAAAGGGCCGAGAACACTACCTTGGGAACCCCAGACGACACACGGGAATACGAGCTAAAACTACCATCAACATGAACACGCTGCTGCCTACCAGTTAAAAATTCAGTTAAAATACTTAAAACTTTACCACCTACACCAAAAGACTGTAACTTAAAAATTAAACCCTTGTAATTAACAGTGTCAAAAGTTACACTAAAATCCAGCGAGACATGTCTTGACTCATGACCCTTATCTAAAGCAGACTGCATTTCATGCACCAACATAAGCAGTGTATCATTGCAGTCGAGTACCTTTCTAAAACCAGAGTCTCTGGAAGAAACGGTCTCACATGTACAGAAAGACGTTTGACCAGCAAACGTTCAAAAACCTTGGATAAAATTGGTGTAATTGGTGTAAACTGTAGTGGGCCTTTGGGAATAAGGGTAACATTACCAAAGCGCCAGGACTCTGAAAATGGCCCTTTACAAACTAAAAGGCGTAAGATTACGGCTAATTTAGTGTCTGTGTATCTATATATCTATCAGTACTTTTATATATATATATATATATATATATATATATATATAATATATGTATATATATATATATATATATATATATATATATATATATATATATATATATATATAAGTAAATATATAAGTAAATATATATATGATAATTCACACACACACACACACACCACACACACACAAACACATATATGTATGTATATATATATAAATGCATATATATATATATATATATATATATATATATATATACATATATATATATACATATGTATATACATACATGTATATGTATGTATCTCCCTATCCCTCTCTCTCTCTCTATATATATATATATGTATATATATATTTATATATATACATGTAAATATATGTATATGTGTATATATACATATATACATATATGTATATATGTAAAGACGTGTATACTTATATATATATGTGTGTGTATTTGTGTGTGTGTTTCTGCGCTTACGTATATTTATATATATTCCTGATATTGTCTATCAAATATCTATCTATCAATACCTATATATGTAATTGAAAATTTATCCATTAATCTAGCTATGCTGATTTACACACACATTCACATGATTTACACATGTATATATATATATATATATATATATATATATATATATATATGTGTGTGTGTGTGTGTGTGTGTGTGTGTGTGTGTGTGTGTGTGTGTGTGTGTGTGTGTGTGTGCGTGTGTGTGTGTGTGTACATACATTCATATATAGATACATATGTACATTCATACTTACATAGATATATGCATACATACACGCATACATATAAATATACATATACACACATGTATCTATACCTATATATATATATATATATATATATATATATATATATATATATATATATATATATATATACATAAATATATATATATATATATATATATATATAAATATATATATAAATATATATATATAAATATATATATACAAATATAAGTATAAATATATATATATATATATATATATATATATATATATATATATATATATATATATGTGTGTGTGTGTGTGTGTGTGTGTGTGTGTGTGTGTATACATATGTATACATATATATATGTGTGTGTATATGTTTTCATTTAAAATACACACAAACATCAACCTGACAGCAAGAGTTAGGAGAGTATGGCAATTTTCTATCCTCAGCCCCCAAGTGGAAACCTGGTTGCGCTCTCCGCCACCCACGGCGAATACAGGAGCCCACAAGGCAACTCCGGTAGGCTTAGGAAGGTCACATGAAAAAAGAAAGATTTCAGATCAGAGTAAAAGTACGCCCAAAGGACGCCCCAGGTTACTGGTTCTTCCTACCCAGGGATTTGGGTAAACAAGGGCTACCCTAGTGTACAAGTGCCGCGGTTCTGGGGTGAGGTGCTAACTACTACTGCAGTCTCGTTTGAACTGCAAGATCGCAGCACTGTAGGTTCAGGCAAAACAAAATGTTCTCTATTTGGTTTACTTTACGAAACACAGAAACAATAATGCCGAGCGAGACAGAGACATGTGGCACACGACTTTGTATTTATTGCTGCTGCGTTTGGAAGGTCTGGGCGCCTCTCACACTCGAATGTGCCTACACAGGTTGCTAGCTTGCTTGTTGGAGTTCTTGGCAATCGACCAGCGTCATATGGCAATGTTAACAGCCAGTCAAGATAATTAAGCCAATGGATCATATTCATTACTTCAATCTAAGGCCATAAAGTCAGTCTCCCTTAGAAAAATAATAAATATCACATAAGTTATCATTTTATTGATCTGCTAGTAGGTTTTGATATCGTAAATTCTTCATCTTTTATTTGGAAAATAATTTTGAAAATTTCTTCGGTTATGAGTAAACTGGTGATACATTAAGGGAATGTGATCGATAGGAAGGTGGTTGTTGCAGTAAGGACATAGTGGAGTGAAAGTTCTCTTCATGTAGGGAGTGTGGGGGCGATTCTGATGGCACTGACCCTGAGCACCACGTCCTCCCTTCTATTGTTCTCGTGGGTTTGATTTTGTGGTGTATTTGTAGGTTGGCCCAGTCACTCTGCCACGGGAGATGCATTTGTGTATCTATATGACAAAACACCCGAGATCTGTTCGGACTTTGCTAAGGTCCAGATCACTAGTTGATCCGGCTAATTTGCCAGCCTTTTCATTGCCATGAGTACCAGAATGGCCTTGGTTGATTTGTTGGCACTAAGCAGCTCACGAATATTGCCATGTAGTTAATTTTTAGTGGTTTTTAATTATTTAAAGGCAATAAGTGAATTTCATGAGTCAGAAAAAATGACGGTTCTATTGAGGGTCTGTGATAGTGCAAAGTCTCTAGCTTTATCAATAGCAAAAAGTTCGGTTACAAATATCGTTGTATGATTCGGCAGTCTGAAATTTAGTTTACTTTAATCGCCCATACACGCTCCCACATGTTCCTCTGTCTTGGAGCCGTCAGTATATATATATGAAACAAGGGAGATATTTGATAAGGATCTCTCTGAACCTCCGGTATACCTTCACCTCCAGCAGCATAGCCTTGACTGCTGATAGTCAAAGTTCCACAGTGGTAAAGCTGGGGGTTTCCTATGGTGCTATATTTGACTGAACCAAGGTATCGATGGTAGAGATCTATGGCGACTTTCTCGACGAGGTCACGGAGTCTCGTGCCGTCCTTCGCCTGGGCCAGTTCGGCGGGAAGTGTCCTACACATAACGATCCCTCGGTGGCACTGGAGAACGCAACCAGGCTTCCAATGAGGGGGGTGTAAGGGTTGGTTTTAATCTGCCGTTCTCATTTCATTTTAGGCCGAGCAATTAGTTATTGATGGTAGCGTTAAAACTTATTTAAAAAGAAATTATAAATAGTTTGGTGTTGGGAAACACGGCATTCGAGAGAAAAAATGGTTTTACTCACAGCACAAAAAAGACACGAAAAATACAAAATCATCAAATATAAAATAACTAAAAAAAAAAAAAAAAAAAAAAAAAAAAAAAAAAAAAAAAAAAACAGACATTGTTTGGTTGTTTGTTGTTGTAGGGTCACGAACTCCAAGCCAACTGTCTGAAGAGCTCAGCAGTTGCTCCGAAGTAAATCCGTCTTTCCATTCATATTGTTCATCCTGTTTGTGATTACTCTGATTTTCTTTGCGTTTCATATTCAGAATTGATTTTAATGTATCTTGAAAATAAAAAAAAATATTTATATGAAAAAATAAGAAATACGATATGCAAATGATGGCGGGAAGCGAAGACTGCCTTGAAGACGGTCGTTGGGCGTGGCAAGGTGGTGGTTAGTTCCTCGGCTCCTTGAGGGAGTGAGCATTCCTGCCAACTCAGTTTGCGTAGTGCTAGCCCACTCATGAACGCCTACAATCCTGGTGCTGCAAAATATTATTTTTATATACGACAAAAGCGCATCCTGATCTACTCCCAGATTGCAAGGATCCATCAGTGTAGCATTCATACGCATTGGGCATAGTTTCAAGGTGCTCATTGATAATTGCTAAAGCATACTGCTTAAGGACAGCAGGGGGGACACTGTCTTTTTTGGGGGCAGTCGTATAAAATACACTTAGGTCCGACATTTTCCACGGTGGAGCAGAACGTCCATGTAGGGTCTTAGTTATGGATATGTTCAGCTGAGACAAGTACTTGCATGTTACTTGTAGCCATGGATTTCAGTTTGAATCGATGTTGTCATTCAAAGTTAGCTCCACTATTCTATGTTTTAGCTGCCTTTGGAACTCTGTACAATAGAGGGGTTTTCTTATTGCTTTGACGCTAAATGTGGTGTTTATGCATAATATTCTTTCATAGACAGACGGCAAATTAAGTTCTGTTCTCATATTCACAATCCTCGTTGTTTTCGGTGCACCGAGAATAATCCTCATGGCCTCATTTTGTACAATTTCTAAACTAGCCAACACTGATTCCTTGTATAATAGAGCGAACTATGGCGATGAGTCACCTGGGCTTCGGAAAAAGCTGCCTTATTACAGGGGTTAGAGAACGGAAAACTGCCATGCTTTCCGAACTGTTGCTCTCAGGTTGACATATACAAATTAATAAAATAAATAATTAGACATATATCTATATCTATATCTATGTACCTGTCTATCTACATATATGTATATATACATAAATTATATGTATATATATGTATATATATACATAAATTATATATATATATATATATATATATATATATATATATATATATATATATATATATATATATATACACACACACACATACACACACACATCGATCTTTATTGCCAAACATTTTGCTATTGATAAAGCTATAGACTTCGAGTCAATTTTTTGCTCATTAACCCTTTCTGTACCGACTATAGGAGTTGGAATTTTCTTTTTTAGATATGTTGTTCATTATGGCAAACGTATGTATTCTATATATTAAAAAAAAAATAAAGATACATATTTGATACATATTTCAAGGCGGGAATAGGTGTTCCCTTCAGGTAGGGTGGAACTATCAGTGCCCGTTACGCAAACAGGAGATAGAAGCTGAAAGTTTTTACTTCATCAATCAAAAAATCTAAACTTTTTAACGAAAATAGCGTCCGTGGCACTGTTGTAAAAATGACTAAAATAGCATTATACTAACCTGTAATAATTGCAATATCTGAAACTGTAATTCTAGATGTAATTAACACATATAGAGAGACAAAGACATCTGAAACTAAACCAAATTTGGTGTAAATCAGGAAGAAAAGGTAGCAGTTTTTCATAGCACCACAGCACAGGTGTACATCACAGTGGCTACATCTAGATTTACGTCTTGATTCTTTGCCTTTTCAAGACTTTTCTAGTCATCAACTGCAAAGCAGTGACTTTCGAGCTCTAGACGTGAGCACACTGAAGAAAAGAAATCGAAGATAATTGGCATACCTCTCAGCACGTCAGCTTTCAGGTCCCTGACGAAGGGCCCTGGACCCTGCAGGCCAGCCGGTCCCTGTTGTGCGAAGACGAGGCTTCCCAAGCAAGCAATCAGCAAGAACTTCATGGCTGTAATGAAAGAACAGTTTTAGTCTCTATGTGTGGGATAGGCATTTCATCACTGTTTGTCACATGAAAAGAACGAAACGAAAATGTACTTTTAAACTCCCCCCCCCCCCCACTCTCTCTATTTTCTTTTTCACCTGCATGCACATACATATGCAACAGGGCTCTCACAATTGTACATCAGCTTTAGGCTGAAATAACCCTAGACTGGACAGAATGTCCCAAATTTTCCAAATACTGATTTTAAAATCTTATAAAAAACATATTCTTTATGAAATTGTAAGGCAAAATTGATGGTATTCTACTCAAGAAGTTTATTTCCCATCTTCATGCAGTAATAGATTTTAGCATCTTAAACTTTGGTATTAGTTAAAGAATATAAAGCACCATTGTCTTACTAGAGAATCCTCCAGGATCTTAGAAAACAAAATGAAACCCTGTATGCTGACTAGAATTGAAAAAAATGCATTACAGGGCGTCTTCTGTACGCGTCATAAAAGTTAAATTCGGATTAAAGTTTAATCCAAATCCACAGTACTTGCATAGATGGCACAGTAGTCAATGCGATTATCAATAAATCTGAAGCAGGTATTTGTGTAGAGGCAATTTGCAGTCACCCTCTTTGGGTTTCATATATATATACACATATGCAGTAGCATTATAGCATATATATATATATATATATATATATATATATATATATATATATATATATATATATATATATATATATATATATATATATGTATATATATATATATATATATGTATATATATATATATATATATACATACACACACACACACACACACACACACACACACACACACACACACACACATATATATATATATATATATATATATATATATATATATATATATATATATATATACATATATATACATATATATGTATGTACATGTTTATATAACATATACATGTATACATATGTATATATTCATACATACATACATATATATATATATATATATATATATATATATATATATATATATATATATATATATATATATATATATATATATATATTCATATTTATGCATTTACGTATTTTAAAATGTACATGATAAAAGATACACAGACACATATATACATATATATATGTATATATATATTAATTAACATATATAAATAGATACATATCTACTTTTATATAAACAAGTAATGATAGCTAGATAGATAAATATGTATGTATACGCAAATGCAAACATTCATACACACATATAATATATATATATATATATATATATATATATATATATATATATATATATATATATATACATATATATATACATACACATACACACACACATATATATATTTACCTAAGTGCATGTATACATAAGTATATGTATGTATACATATGTGAATGCCCTGACGAAGGAATAGCGAAAAGGCCTTCGGTATATTCGTATGCTTTCTTGTTTTTCCCTTCGTTGTTCCTGTTGCAACATATGGGAATATATATACATATATGTATGTATATATACACATATATATATGCATATGTATATATACACATTTATATATGCATATGAACATACATATCTCTATATATACATATGTGTTTATGCATATATGTATATATATATACATAAAACAATATGCATAACTATATATATATGTGTGTGTGTGTGTGTGTGTGTGTGTGTGTGTATTTGTGAATGTATTTTTGATTTGCATTTCAGAAATATCAATAAGGGTCAAATTCTAACAAAAAACTCACTTTCCGAAATATTTTAATATCAGGTATATATTCATGCACATACATAAACAGAAACACACTAATATATATATATATATATATATATATATATATATATATATATATATACATATCTTTATATATGTATATATATGTATACATATGTATATATATACACGCACACGCACAAACAGACACGCACACACTCATATGCATATTGCATATATATGTTTACATATATTTATATATATATATGTATATATATTAATATATATATACATATGCATATGTGTAAATGTTTATATAACATACACATATATAAACATATATATCTGTATATATATATATATATATATATATATATATATATATATATATATATATATATATATATTTGTATATGTATATATGTATGTATATATAAAACTCGGAGTGAATTTTACTTTAGATATTTGTAAAGAAAAAATCGACAATGAATATTCCTATAGATACTGTGACAAAGTAACAGGCTCTCTATTTTCCTTAATAGAAAGTGTCCCAGTTAATTCGTGGTATAATATTGATATTATCCAAATAATTATCATCACAGGTAATTGTGCCTCGTCTTGCTGGAGTAACTTATGCTGCTCCTTTTGCTGCCTGTGGTCCTGCCGCATCCCTTGATGCTGCGGCACTCTTGGCTGCCTGCAAATCGGCTTGGTTTTGCTTCTGAATCTCAGCCTTGATCTCTTCCTGGGTAGGATATTGAAGGGCGACTCCATCAGGGCACACGTATTTGGGGCAGCACGATGGGTATTCGAGGATGGTGTCGTTCCGTTGAAGCTCAGCTAGGTTGGCAATTGTACATGCCTCACCATTCTTGGGCTGAGGACCGCAGTCATGGACGCGCTCAATGTAGTCTGCGCCGCTCTTGACGCATTCAGCTTTGCCGCAGAAGGGGAACAAGCTCCAGGACTGATTTTCCAAGTAGAGTTCGAGGTTTGTCGAAGAAAAGCAAAGTTCTGGGAAGTCTGTTTGAGGAGAGAATGACGAATTAAAAAGAACACACACACGTATATATGTGTATATTAATATACGTATACATATATATCTATATATATATGTACCTTTATATATATGTTAATATAAATACATAAATATATATAAAAACGTATACACATATACATATATACATATACGTATACATGTGTGTATATATATACATATATACATTTGTATCTATCCATATACATAATTCTTTTATTATATACATAAATCCATACATACAAACATATATATGTATACATATATGTGGGTGTGTGATAATAATAATCTAGGGTTTGCTGTGACATGCTATTGTTACATCAGTTAAATTATTACTTGTCTCTGTATTGTTCTTTTAAACTACCCCTATGTGCGAGGAATAGCCGGGCTTGCCATCCACTGGCAGTGCGGTTGAATCGAATGCAGGTCAGCAAGATTGCTAGCCAAGAGCGCTGCCACGTGCCTGCGTGTGTGTGTGTGTGTGTGCAAACATACATGCATATGTATATACATAAATGCACACACACACATATATACATACATACATATATATGTATGTATATATGTAAACATATATATGTATATATACATATGTGTGTATATATGCATATATATGTTAGTGTTTGTGTATGTATGTATACATATAAATACACGTCATATATATATATATATATATATATATATATATATATATATATATATATATATATATAATAATAATAATAATAATACACACACATACACACACACACACACACACACACACACACACACACACACACACACACACACACATATATATATATATATATATATATATATATATATATATGTTCATATATAGATATACAAATCTATCTATGTGTGTAAGTATACGTATATGCGTGTATATATATATATGTATATATATATATATATATTTCTTTACCTATCTTTCTATATATATATATATATATATATATATATATATATATATGCATATATATATATATATATATATATATATATATATATATATATATATATATATATATAAATATATGTACATTCGTCACATTTAATCTGTTTTTAAAGTCATCAACTGTAAGGCAGTGACTTTCGAGCTCTAGACGTGGGCACACTGAAGAAAAGAAATCGAAGATAATTGGCATACCTCTCAGCACGTCAGCTCGCAGGTCCCTGACGAAGGGCCCTGGGCCCTGCAGGCCAGCCGGTCCCTGTTGTGCGAAGACGAGGCTTCCCAAGCAAGCAATCAGCAAGAACTTCATGGCTGTAATGAAAGAACAGCTTTAGTCTCTATGTGTGGGATAGGCCTTTCATCACTGCTTGTCACATGAAAAGATCGAAACGAAAATGTACTTTTAAACTTCCCTATCTCCCCCCCTCACTCCCTTTATATTCTTTTTCACCTACATGCACATACGTAAGCAACAGGGCTCTCACAATTGTAGATCAGCTTTAGGCTGAGATATCTCTAGATTGGACAGAATGTCCCCAAATTTTGCAAGAAAACCGAATTTAAATTCTTATAAAAAACAAATATATCTTTAAGAAATTATACGGTAAAATTGATGGTATTCTACTCAAGAAGTTTATGTTCCATCTCCATACAGTAATATACTTTAGCATCTTAAGCTTTGGTATTAGTTAAAGAATATAAAGCACCATTGTCTTACTAGAGAATCCTCCAGGATCTTAGAAAACAAAAAGAAACCCTGTATGTTGACTAGAATTGATTTTCAGTAAAAAAAATGCATTACAGGGCGTCTTCTGTTCGCGTCTTAAAAGTTAAATCCGGATTAAAGTTTAATCCAAATCCACAGCACTTGCATAGATGACACAGTAGTCAACGCGATTATCAATCAATCTGAAGCAGGTATTTGTGTAGAGGCAATTTGCAGTCACCCTCTTTTGAGTTTCATATCACGAACTGATGTTGATAACTAGACGTCTGCTACGGACAAAAAATATATATACACATATACGGTAGTATTTTGTTATGCATTTATTTGTGCAACTACAAATAAATATATATATATATAAATGGCTTCAAATACCCTTTGGATTTTAAAGGCAGCTGAACTAAAAGAGTCAAACCAAAGATACTCGCAACATGTTTATATTCGCGGGAGAGTCTTCTCCGGGAGCTCCTTCTCGTGGGTGATCGCGGGGCACGAGGTGGGTAGTTTTTTCAGGAAGTTGCTCTCGACGAATATGATAACAAATTTCCACGCGGTTTTAAAGTCATTGTAATATAACGATTCATAAAGTTTGTTCTTTGAATTTGAAAAGTAGTCGTGATGTTATTAAACGCTTTCTCTTTTAACCTATTGATATATTACATGAGTTAGGACTGTTTCTTCTAACGTGGTTATAACATTACCTTTTTGTATCTTTAGTTTTCTTTTCGCTGTTGAGAATTATAACTGCAGTTTGAGTATCCCACAACTCATAACATGAAAAAGTCAGAATTTATATTATTGCCTACAATGAACAATAAAGGCAACACAACTCCATCTTTTCTTTGGAGTTAATGACTTTATTACGCTTCAGTACGTGATTGGTGGGGCTAGCTCGTTCTGCATATGTGCAGGATTTTGTTTTGAGCTTAAAAGTTAATACATCAGATGTGCATTAAAAGTTGATCCCGGACGCTGCCATTGCGCATACGAACTTGAGATCTGAATTAGACTTTGTTTTACACCTCACGGGACGTACAGAAGTCGCCCATAAACTAATATTTTATCTGCCAACAAATTGCAATTTATGAGTAACTATGCAGTAGGGTACATGCTGATTGTAATTCGTTTTCAAAGTGCATTCCTTTGTAGGAGAAAGGGAAATGAAATCTTTATAAATATCTATAACACTCGAATATTTTCTTGTTCACTTACCTGTAGGAAATACGATCACACCAACTGAAAATACGTGATGTGAACCTCGTCGATGAAACCACGCCTTTTATATGCACGAAACCTATGGACATTTCTGCTGCGCATGTGCGTTAGAGATTCCATTTAGAAATTTGTATCGGTAGTTTGTTTTACTTTGTCATTCGTTATGTACATATCCATTTGATGAATAATAAAATATAGTTCCTATTATTATTATTATTATTTTTTGTTAGAGCCGCATTTGTATGTGAAAATCACTGTTAAATTGTTTTCTTTTAAATCTCAGCGCAAATTTAATATCTGGTAGCATTCGCACTGTGGCAATCCGACCGCCCCTGAAGAAACTTCTAAACATCCGAGTAAAAATAGAAATGAATATTGTGTAAACGGTTTTACTGA